>NC_057808.1:8728920-8753466 GCF_018294505.1 Triticum aestivum | reverse complement strand
GTAAAAGAATATTAATGAGGTGTGCGGGTTTAGCAACATACATAACTTTGTTATAAGTTTGTATTTCAAGCAATCGGCGAGGACACTGCCTTTTCACATGTACGTTGGGAAAAGAAGAAGCTAGCTTGGGGGAAAATATGAAGGAGAACCTGGGTACCAGCGCACCCTATATGCAAAAAAAGTTTAGTAATTCAAAAAAAGTCCAAAAATTCCAAATCTTTTTTGGTATTAAACATGATCAAGTATTGTATGAGTATAAAAAGATTCGTCAGAGAATGACTTTCGTTGCATCCTGGGTCGAAGATTCGGCAAAAAACACTATATACAAGTACTATACACGCTATATTGTCGTCATAAACTTATCTTTTTTGCCGTGAAGTCAATATGAACCATTTCTTGTCCAAACTTTTATTACGAATACAGTACCTGATCATGTTTGATTCCAATAAAGATTTGAATTTTTTTGAATTTTTTTAAATTACTAATTTTTTTCCATATATAAGATGCGCGGGTACCCGAGAGCACCAAGTTCGCGTCCCTAGCTTGGGAGCCTTCTCCGGCGGGCTGGGTGGTGCTGAGCGTTGATGGCTTCCCAAGAGGATAGAACAGCGGGTGCAAAGATGGTGCTAAGAGATGATCATGGCGCAATTATTTTCTCTTCTTGCCAAGAGCTACGGCAGTGTGCTTCGCCCTCGGAATCTGAAATTGCTGCATGCTTGGAAGGTGTATCATTAGTGTTAGAAGGGAGAGAGAGGATTGGTAGAATAGTTCATTGTATTGCTTGAGCCTCGTGGACATTTATATAGGAGTACAAAGACCAACTTGGAGTACAAGACAAGGCGGGACCAAATCCTAGTCTATCCTATATTTCCTAATAATCCTTATACTCAACATCCCCCCGCAGTCACAACGGTAGCGATGCAGACGGTGAGACTGGAGATGAATCCGAAGGCAAGCCGACGGACACCCTCCCATAGTCGTAACGGCCGACGCATCGCGGAGTCGTGGCTGGAGTGACAACCGACGAGGTTGCTCAAGCAAGGCGGTAGCCCTTTGTGCCGTTTGTCGATGTAGCCGAGAGCGTGGGTGGTGGAGCCGTGGTCGAGGTAGCCGTGCGAAGAATGCCGTGGTCGATGTCGAGTCGGGGTAGCCGGTGTCGGGGAAGTCGCCGTGGAACTGCGGGCGCAAGGGGGCGCCGAGTTAGCATGGGCGCAGTGGTGTCGAAGTAGGGGTGCGTCGGGAAGAAAATGTTCTTGACGACGCGTAGCGGCAGGTTTGCCAAGCCCGGGGACACATCGTGGACGAAGGCATGCACCGGTGTTGGCAGCACCGGGCATGCGTAGGCGGACGAAGACGAAGGGGGTGGACGGGCGGCGGTGGCGGCTACGAAGGTAGCGGCGGCGGCGGCCAAAGAAGAGCGACGGCGGCGGCGACGGCTAGGTTAGGAGTGCGGCGGCGGTGCTCGAAGTAGGCGAAGAACCCTGACAGCGTGACGAAGACCGGCGCGGACGGTGGCGTTCCCGCGCATACCAGGGGAGGTCGACGCGCGGTGACGGCGGAGCGGACCGCGGGCCCGGTGCTACGGCCCGAAGGGGCGACGCAGCGGCGGCAGGCAGGTCGGGGCGATGGCGGGAAGACCTCGGGGCGGCGGTAGGGACCGCATGCCGTGGCGCGACAGCCCGAAGGGGCGGCGCGGCGGAGGAGCGCGGGTCAGTGCAACCGCGGGGACGGTCTCGGGACGGCGGCGTGGACCGCGTGCCACGCTCGCTACGACCCGACGGGGCGACGCAGTGGCGTCGCGAGGGTCGGTGCGGCCACGGGGACGACCTGGAGCGGACGGCCTCTGGGCGGCGGTGGACCGCAGGCCGCGGTACTACGGCCCGAATGGGCGACGCAGCGGTGACGCGGGTCGGTGCAGCCAGGAGAAGAACCACGGGGCAGCGGCGCTGCGGCCCGACCGGGCGACGCAGCGGCAGCCCGTTGCTCGATCGGTAGAGGGGCACGCTGAACTCGGGACGGTCTTCACGGGGCCTGCGGAGGTGCGCGCAACCGACGGGCCAGGCCGGTCGCACGGCGTAGATGAGGCGGATCGCGGCGGCGAGCGGGCGATCAATCCGATCGCGCGAGGTCGGGGACGCCGCTCGGTGGAGGCGCGGTGGCGGCGGAGTCCGAGATGAAGCCGGCGGCGGCGGGCGGCATGGCGGCTATGATTGGCGGCCGCATGGCGTGAGGCCGCCGGGTCGGGGTGATGCAGGAGTCCCGGTCGGAGCAGGGCGGTGACGGCCGGCGTAGATCAACGGGCGGGCCGTCGCGCCGGCGGCGGTGAAGGGCCGCCGCATGACGCGAGGCCGTCGGGTCACGGCGACCGACGGGCCGACGCGCGGACGACGCGCGAGGCCGCCGAGTCGGGGCGACCGACAGGCAGACGCACGGACGACGTGCGAGGCCGTCGGGTCGGTGAAGAAGCCGACCAATCGCGTCGGTGTTGGAGTAGTGGCGCACGGGGTCGACGGCGGCGGTGGGCGACGCAAACCGGATCACATAGACCTGAAAATCAAAAAGTAGACGCCGATCAAAGCGACCGGCGAGAGAGAGAAAACCCGGATCAAAGGATCGGGAAAAAAAACTCTCTAGAGCAGCCGGCCAACACGGCCGGTGGACGAACCCTATGTACGGGCGGCGCGGCCCCCGGCGGCGGTCATGGTGGCCGACCGCCCCAGGGGCGGCACGCGGGTGCGGAAGCGGCGACGGCTAGGGTTTAGATCATGATTAGGCTGATACCATGTTAGAAGGGAGAGAGAGGATTGGTGAAATAGTTCATTGTATTGCTTGAGCCTTGCGGGCATTTATATAGGAGTACAAAGACCAACTTAAAGTACAAGACAAGGCGGGACTAAATTCTAGTCTATTATATACTTCCTAATAATCTTTATACTCAACAATTAGCAATCCAATGGTCATCTTTGCCTATTATGATTCATTCAGATTGTTCAGAATTGGTCAAGATGACCACCGAACAGGGAGAGGACAGATCCGCATACGTGATGATGGTGCAGGAGATTAAAGCGGTTGCTTCTTTCAGGATAAAGAGAACAAAACATTGTTAGTCACTTTTTAGCAAATTATGGTAGAATAAAGAAGCGCATTGCGGTGTGACTTCGTTCAGGACCAGATGACGTACCCGACCTTTGAAATGCAGACTTGGCTGCCCCTTGATGTATGAATTTCCTTTTCCGTGCAAAAAAAAAGAAAAAAAAAAGACACAAAGTATTTACAAAGAGTTGGCGTGCCTGCGAGGGGAGCACACGATCAAACCCGGCTTTATCTTTTTTTTAGAATGAAACCCAACTTTATCTTTTTTTTGCGAGAAAACTTTGAATCTATTCATCTTCAATCATGACAAGACAGCGAACACCAGAAATAATAGAAATTAAATTCAAGCCCGTAGACCACCTAGCGACGACTACAATCATTGATGCGAGCCGAAGGCACGGCACCGTCATCGCCCCTCCCTCGCCGGAGCCCGGAAAGACTTGTTGTAGTAGACAGTCGGGAAGTCGTCGTGCTAAGGCCCCATAGGACCGGCGCAGCAGAACGGCAACCGTCGTCGATGAAGGGTAGTGTAGATCGAAAGGATCCAACCTGAAGAGACACAAATGTAGACGAACTACAACCAGACCCGAGCAAATACACAAAGAATAGATTTGCCGGAGACACACCTCCACACGTCCACCGACGATGTTAGGCACACCACCGAAACAAGGGCTAGGCGGGGAGGATCTTATTCCATCTTCAGGGAGTCGCCGCTGTCTCGTCTTCCTGAGCAAGACAAAAATCCTAACAAAACTTGAAGAAACATCTAAAAACAGAGCCCTCCCGCCGGCAAGGGCCGGGATCCACCGCGCCGCCATGGCCCTAAGTCCACCGAAGACGAAGCGGACCGGCGATGATGCCGGCGGGAGACAGAGGAACCCTAAGCTTTCCTTGGAGAGGAGGCAGAGGAACACCCCAACTTTATCTTATTTACTTGTCCTTCCGGAAAGACCTGAAGAAAGGCTAGCTTCTGATCCATTGAAGATGGGCTGGAATATTAGGTTTGCTGACTAATGTGCAGGCAGCAGCGTGCCAGACTAAAAACAGACCAAAGACAATGAAGATTGTATTAAAGAATACCTACACGCTCCTTTGCAGTTAGTGCTCGATCTGCATATTCTTGAGAAGACACATGCTTTGTTTCCCCGAAACAAAGAAAATTACACATATTGTGCACCTACACGCTTTTCGGCGGCGCGAGGCGGCTCTCGAATGAGGCATGGCCACTTGCCTGGTGGACGCTCAAGCCGCGTCCCAAGGCATCAGCTATGCGAGGCTGGTCATAGTGGGGAGTAACTTATACTAGTCTAAGTTACTACCTCCATAGTGCAAAGTAATATGAGCACTGCTACACGGACGACACTAGTGCAGCCGAAACATGCACGACATGCCCATCGCACCATCCATTTGCTAGTCTAGACAGCAGCATGCGGTGGGATTAGCTGTCGTGCATGTGTCGTTCAGCGAAACGTCGTCCGCGAAGTACTTCCGAAGTAATATAGTAGTAGTGCCATAGATGATTTCATTTATTAGCTCATAGACTTATTTTGCCTCCGGAAGCGCTATGTTACAGTAACATATTATGTTACCACAAGCATCTCTTTCCTCATTAAATACTTGCCACATAAGCAAAATTGTCTCGGGATGTGTTAAGTTACTATCTAAGTTACCCCCACTATGGCTGGCCTGAGAGGATCTCGTTCCGACATGCAGGGGCGATGGCATCAATGGCCCTCCCTCTCTTTTCTTGACCTGTTACGGGCTCTAGATTGAACAGCTGATGGAGTTTTATTTTTTTGAAAAGTATTTAGGTCTATAAAACTTCATCTAAGATTAAAACACCACAAACATAATAAAAACTACATCGAGATTCTGAACATCTTTTAAACAATTTTCTTGAATCGGCGAACATTTCTATAACCGACGGACATTTTTTTTGGAAATTGGCGGAACTTTTGAAATTCATAATTTTTTTATTTAACGAACATTGTCAGAAATGCATGATCTTTTTTTTTTTTGAATCAGCGATCATTTTATGAATGAATAAAATATTTTTTAAGTCAAGAGCAATTTTTGAATTTTTAGGATATTTTCCATTCATGTACATTTTTTAAATTGGCGGCATTTTCTTCAATTTCATTAACATTTTTAATACAAAAACATTTTAAAAAATCATGAACATTTTTTGATTTCCCAAACATTTGGTTTCAATATTTTGAACTTTTGTAAAGAAGCAAACATTTGTTTACAAATTCGCAAACAATTTTTGAATCCACAAACATTTTATGATTTATTAAACCTCTTATTTCAAAATTCTTATTTTCTTAGTTGTCAGAACTTTTTTGAAGTCCCAAATTATTTAAGGTAGAAAAAAATGAAAACATAAACAGTATAAAAAATAAAGAAATTTAATAAAACAGGCCGCCGGAACATGGGCGGGCCCAAAGAGGCGTGTTGTGTCTTCTCCCAGCGCGCAGAGCGCATTATAGAGCCCGGCCCAGGCGGTGATTCCCCTGTGTGAAACAGTTTTTTTATCACTTATAGGTGGCATCAGTGGGTAATATAATATTTTGTAATTTTGGGGGCATCTTCGGTGACGTACAACGAGAAGCAATAGCCCCTTTATTATATTATAGGTATAAATGGTGAAGTTGATTTACCTGCATCCAGGCTTAAAAGGCCAAGTAACTGTACCTGTCATCTAAAAAAAGTAATTGATCCTCTGCTGCTCCCATCTTCAGACATTTTTCCTAACTATATTTTGTACTTCCTCCATCCTATAATATAAGATCATTTTTTGACACTACACGGAGGGAATACTTCGGTTTGCTGACAAATGTAACAATGCCCCCCCGCCCCCTCTCATTTCCAATACTTCTAGGACCTACATTCCGAACAAGAACTCGGAAAGGAATTATAAAAAGAGGAGAACTTCTAGTTGGTGCCTAAAAGAAGAAGAATTATGTGCTGCTCAAAACTTTTTTTAACATCTTTTGGAAGAAGAACTAGGTGCACCTGAAAGAGCTAGCACGGACTCTGATTGAAATATTAGAGCATCTCTAGCAGACCCTTAATATCGCAAACCCTTATAGCGCGTTTACAATTCGCGGCTGTCTTCGGATATGGGCCGAAAACAGCCGCGACAGAATAACAACCGAATACGAACCCTCAAAATTTGAAATCACACAATCGCGCGAGAAATTAAACTAGTACAGTAGAACTACTAGCACTTGATCATCTTAAAAAGTCATACAAAGTAGAATTTTTACAACTAATACTTAGAGGAGTAGGCGCCACCGTAAACCCTAATTACAAAATTGGGCTCACCGAAGCCGGGGGGATTGCGGCGGCGACGCTGCGGCAGCGGAGGAGCTCAGTCCTTGTCGTCGAAGACGAGGTCGACGTAGACCTCGTCTTGCTTCTTGGCTACGAGGCGCCACTCTTCCATGTTGGCTGCGAACTCCTGCACCGCTGCGATCCCCTGCTTGAGGAAGATTCTGTCGATGTCGGCGTCCCGTCGACGGCGCTGCTCCGCCTCCTCCTCCCGCGCAGAGCGCGCGATGATGGCGGCCTCCATGACGTCTGCCTCCGCCGGGGGGAGGTAATTCTCCGGCCCAATGACGCCCCGGTATCTTTGTATTTCTTGTCCGAAAAGAGGAGGACTTAATGATTTTCGTTCGCCGGAACTAGAAGTAAAAATTGTTGTGGATAGGGATCCTGTAAAAACATATTTTGAGGAATGGGCCAGACCCGGTCATTTCTCAAGAACACTAGCTAAGGGCCCTGATACTACCGTTTAGATCTGGAACCTACATGTTGATGCTCACGATTTCGATAGAGCTCTGGCTCCGCCTCCGGCTCCCTCTTCACCGCGCGGAGCGGCGGTAGCTCCTCCGGCTCTCTTTTGACCGGCATGAGAGCTGTCTGCGAGCTCGAGGCACCGGCGGAGGAGCTGCCCGCGGCGGAGGAGCCGGAGGACAGCCCGCGACGGAGGAGCGCCTGCCTGCGGTCGTACTCCTCCGTCTCGCGGCGGAGGAGCAACGGCGACGGCGATAGCCCGTTGTTGGTGGATGACATAGAGATGGGGCGGCGGCGATGGGTGGGTGGGAATCGGGAGAGGGAAAGAAATAGACAGAGTCACGATTAAGCACTGGTGATTAGGTGTAAATACAATCCCAGCGAACCACAGAAGTGCGTTCCAAAGTATCGCTCGGGGCTGACTCGCTAGAAACTGCCGATTCGAACGTTTTCAACGAGCCAGGCTGAGGGGTGCTTTAAGAACCATGCTATACAGACCCAACAGTATAATCGAGGAACCAAATAGCCCAACACTAAGAAGATGTTGCATCCCACAGACCTGGTTGCAATTTTGTAGGCAACCAAACACGTCCTAGATGCACGCCCTAAATTTCTGTCGTCTCTGAAGAAGAAAGACATCTCCGGTGCATTCTTTCTTGTGTAAAGCTAGCCTTTTATCAAAATGATGAACCTATACTAGTTTCATGGTCTCGAAGGACACGGTACTAACCAAGAAAAGTCACGGCGTACGATCCATTCTCGCTCGCTCGTTTGCTCCAGCGTTGGGTTTCGTATGTTAATTTACTAGGCTTTGATTCGGCTGCAACTGATCTGCAACTAAAGTTATAGAGAGAATATTTGGTGCAACTCAATTATATTTCAGGGAGTCGGTCACAATATATACACAGGATGTTTTGCGTGACAAGGAAACTAATCCTACCATATCTCTAGGAGTCAACTATACAAGGCTAAAGAAAATAGGATAAGCAATACAAATATGTCACGTTCAGCACCCCCGCAGTCGAAGCGTCGGCGTCGGCGATGCAAAGACTGGAACGGAACTCCTGGAATGCAGCGGTTGGAAGCCCCTTGGTCATAATGTCAGCAAACTGTTGGGTGGTCGGTACATTAAGAACACGAAGCTGACCCAACTGAACCTTATCGCGAACGAAGTGAACATCAAGCTCAATGTGCTTGGTGCGCTTATGCTGCACCGGATTCGCTGCGAGATAGGTGGCCGAAACATTATCACAGAAAACCACCGTAGCTTTCGGGATGGAGACCCGAAGTTCGCCAAGTAGTTGCCGTAAGCAACATGTCTCGGCAACAACGTTGGCAACGACACGGTACTCAGCCTCAGCACTCGAGCGGGAGACGGTGGGCTGCCGCTTAGAGGACCATGAGATGAGAGATTCACCGAAGAAGACACAATATCCTGACGTAGATCGTCGAGTGTCGGGGCATCCGGCCCAATCCACATCAGTGTAAGCAAAGAGCTCAGTGGAGGCGGAGGCGCGAAGACGAAGACCGAATGTCGGTCTGCCACGAATGTACCGGAGAATGCGCTTGACCAAGGACCAATGAACATCACGAGGCGAGTGCATGTGTAGGTAAACCTGCTGCACGGCGAACTGAATGTCTGGTCGGGTGAGCGTGAGGTACTGAAGAGCACCAAAAATACTGCGGTAGAGGGCGGCATCCGTGACAGGTTGTCCAGCAGTGGCAGAGAGCTTCGGCTTGGCCTCGGCAGGAGTAGGAGCAGGTTTGCAATCGGTCATACCAGCACAATCCAAGAGATCAAGAGCATACTGTCCTTGATGAAGAAAAAACCCGGAAGTGCCACGTCGCACATTGATGCCGAGGAAGAAGTGCAGAGTGCCCAAATCCTTAAGCCGAAACTCAGAACCAAGACGACCGATGATGTCGCGAAGTAAGTCCGCCCGAGAGGCGATGATGACAATATCGTCAACATATAGAAGAAGCATGGCGACATGATCAGCTCGGTGAAGCACAAACAACAACGTGTCGGAGGTGGTGCTGCGAAAGCCGAGAGCAGTGAGGAATGCTGCAATGCGTTGATACCACGCACGGGGTGCCTGCTTCAGACCGTACAGAGACCGTGATAGCAGGCAAACATCATCAGGCCGAGAGGGATCGACAAAACCAGTAGGCTGCTGACAGAGAACACGCTCCTGAAGATGACCATACAGGAAAGCGTTGTTGATGTCGAGCTGATGACAGGCGAGTGGCGAGATGCAGCGAGCTGAAGAATAACACGAATCGTGGCGGGTTTGACGACCGGGGAGAAGGTCTCCGAGAAGTCAACACCGGCACGTTGTGCAAAACCACGAACAACCCAGCGGGCCTTGTACCTGTCCAGAGAGCCATCGGGAAGAAGCTTATGCCGAGAAACCCACTTGTCGGTGATAATGTTGGCACCAGGGGGCGAGGAACCAACGTCCAGGTCCGGTTGGCGACGAGAGCATCATACTCAGCACGCATAGCTGCTAGCCAATGCGGATCACTCAGTGCAGAACGCACCGAGCGCGGTACTGGAGAGATGACCGTGACGCTGAGGTTATGGTAGCGAGGGTTCGGCTGATGGATCCTGTCTTTAGCATGCGCCATCATGGAATGATGAGGCGGCGGAGGCGGGGGCCAAGCCCGGCGTCGAGGTGGAGGCACAACCATGGAAGAGGACGAGGGCGTGGCCGCGAGAGAAACATCGGGTGAGGCAGCGGTCGAGGCCTCAGACGAGACCGCAGACGGCGGCGTCAAGACCGCGGGCGAGGCTGCGGGTGGCGAAGAGGCGTCTGCGGGGACGACCGCGGGTGACGGCAATAGGACCGCGGGCGAGGCCGCGGGTGGCGAAGATGAAACCGCGGCCGAGACGGACGAGGCGGCAGGCGAGGCCTGATACGTCTCCAACGTATCTATATCTTATGAAGTATTCATGCTATTATATTATCCATCTTGGATGTTTAATGGGCTCTACTATGCACTTTTATATTAATATTGGGACTAACTTATTAACCCAGAGCCCAGTGCTAGTTTATGTTTTTCTCCTTGTTTCAGTGTTTCGCAGAAAAGGAATATCAAACGGAGTCCAAACGGAATGAAACCTTTGGGAGAGTTATTTTTGGAACAGAAGCAATCCAGAAGACTTGGAGTGTACGTAAGGGAAGCAACGAGGAAGGCACGAGGCAGGGGGGCGCGCCCTCCACCCTCGTGGGCCCCTCGTGGCTTCCCTGACCAACTTCTTTCGCCTATATATATCCATATACCTTAAAACCATCGGGGAACAGAATAGATCGGGAGTTCCGCCGCCGCAAGCCTCTGTAGTCACCAAAAACCAATCGGGACCCTGTTCCGGCACCCTGCCGGAGGGGGAACCCTCACCGGTGGCCATCTTCATCATCCCGACGCTCTCCATGACGAGGAGGGAGTAGTTCACCCTCGGGGCTGAGGGTATGTACCAGTAGCTATGTGTTTGATCTCTCTCTCTCTCTCTCTCTCGTGTTCTTCATTTGGCACGATCTTGATGTATCGTGAGCTTTGTTATTATAGTTGGATCTTATGATGTTTCTCCCCCTCTACTCTTTTGTAATGGATTGAGTTTTCCCTTTGAAGTTATCTTATCGGATTGAGTCTTTAAGGATTTGAGAACACTTGATGTATGTCTTGCCGTGCTTATCTGTGATGACAATGGGATATCACATGATCCACTTAATGTATGTTTTGGTGATCAACTTGCGGGTTCCGCCCATGAACCTATGCATAGGGGTTGGCACGCGTTTTCGTCTTGACTCTCCGGTAGAAACTTTGGGGCGCTCTTTGAAGTACTTTGTGTTGGTTGAATAGATGAATTTGAGATTGTGTGATGCATATCGTATAATCATACCCACGGATACTCGAGGTGACATTGGAGTATCTAGGTGACATTAGGGTTTTGGTTGATTTGTGTCTTAAGGTGTTATTCTAGTACGAACTCTAGGATAGATTGAACGGAAAGAATAGCTTCGTGTTATTTTACTACGGACTCTTGAATAGATTGATCAGAAAGAATAACTTTGAGGTGGTTTCGTACCCTACAATAATCTCTTCGTTTGTTCTCCGCTATTAGTGACTTTGGAGTGACTCTTTGTTGCATGTTGAGGGATAGTTATATGATCTAAGTATGTTATTATTGTTGAGAGAACTTACACTAGTGAAAGTATGAACCCTAGGCCTTGTTTCCTAGCATTGCAATACCGTTTACGCTCACTTTTATCATTAGTTACCTTGCTGTTTTTATATTTTCTGATTACAAAAACCTATATCTACCATCCATATTGCACTTGTATCACCATCTCTTCGCCGAACTAGTGCACCTATACAATTTACCATTGTATTGGGTGTGTTTGGGACACAAGAGACTCTTTGTTATTTGGTTGCAGGGTTGTTTGAGAGAGACCATCTTCATCCTACGCCTCCCACGGATTGATAAATCTTAGGTCATCCACTTGAGGGAAATTTGCTACTGTCCTACAAACCTTTGCACTTGGAGGCCCAACAACGTCTACAAGAAGAAGGTTGTGTAGTAGACATCAAGCTCTTTTCCGGCGCCGTTGCCGGCGAGGTGAGTGCTTGAAGGTATATCTTTAGATCTTGCAATCGAATCTTTTAGTTTCTTGTTTTATCACTAGTTTAGTTTATAAAAGAAAACTACAAAAAATGGAATTAAGGGTGCCTCATATGCTTCATCTTTTTAATATCTTTCGTGAAAATAAGGATTCCGATAATTGTGCTCAATTGCTAGAGGAAGAATGCATTAAAATGTTTAGCACTAAATCTTTTAATGATAAGCATGATTGCAATGTTGTTAGTATGAATTCCTTGAATATCCATGATGCTAATGATATGCAAAGCCACAAGCTTGGGGAAGCTATGTTTGATGAAGATGATATTTTTTGTCCCCCAAGTTTTGATAAGCAAATTTACTATGATGAAAGCATGCCTCCTATCTATGATGATTATTGTGTTGACACGTATGCTATAAAGAATAATGATAACCATGAAACTTGTCATCTTGATCTTAATTTTCAATCACATGATAGTTATTTTGTTGAGTTTGCTCCCACTACTATTCATGAGAAGAAATTTGCTTATGTGGAGAGTAGTAAAATTTCTATGCAAGTAGATCATGAAAAGAATGCTTTATGTGATGGTTATATGGTTGAATTCATTCATGATGCTACTGAAAATTATTATGAGGGAGGAACATATGCTTGTAAGAATTGCAATAATATCAAGTTTCCTTTCTATGTGTTGAAAATCTTGAAGCTATGCTTGTTTTGCTTTCCCATGCTAGTTCTTTCATGTTTCCATAAGTTGTTTGCTCACAAAATCCCTATGCATAGAAAGTGGGTTAGACTTAAATGTGCTAGTCATATTCTTCATGATGCTCTCTTTATGTTTCAATTCTTATCTTTTATGTGAGCATCATTGAAATCATCATGCCTAGCTAGGGGCGTTAAACGTAGAGCTTGTTGGGAGGCAACCCAAGTTTACTTTTGTTCCTTGCTTTTTGTTCCTGTTTAGTAATAAATAAATCATCTAGCCTCTGGTTAGATGTGGTTTTATGTTTTAATTAGTGTTTGTGCCAAGTAAGACCTATAGGATCTTCTTGGGTGATACTCCCTCTGTAAACTTATATAAGAGCGTTTAGATCACTACTTTGGTATTCTAAACGCTCTTATATTAGTTTACGGAGGGAGTAGTTATTTGATCTTGCTGAAAATTCCAGAAACTTTCTATTCACGAAAACAATTGTTAAAAATCACCAGAACGTGATAAAATACTGATTCCAATTTCAGTAGATCAATAAACAAATTATCTAGGTCGTCCTATTTTTCTAGATTTTTCTGAGTTCCAGAAGTTTGCGTTAGTTACAGATTACTACAGACTGTTCTGTTTTTGACAGATTCTGTTTTTCGTGTGTTGTTTGCTTATTTTGATGACTCTATGGCTAGTAAACTAGTTTATAAACCATAGAGAAGTTGGAATAAGTAGGTTTAAGACCAATACAAATAAAGAATGATTTCATTACAGTACCTTGAAGTGGTGTTTTATTTTCTTTCGCTAACGGAGCTCACGAGATTTTCTGTTCAGTTTTGTGTTGTGAAGTTTTCAAGTTTTGGGTAAAGATTCGATGGACTACGGAATAAGGAGTGGCAAGAGCCTAAGCTTGGGGATGCCCAAGGCACCCCAAGGTAATATTGAAGGACAACCAAGAGCCTAAGCTTGGGGATGCCCCAGATGGCATCCCCTCTTTCGTCTTCATTGATCGGTAACTTTACTTGGAGCTATATTTTTATTCACCACATGATATGTGTTTTGCTTGGAGCATCATTTTCTTTTGTTAGTCTTTGCTTGCTGTTATTTAGAATAGTGCTTTGCATCTCTAGTTTCAATAAAAATGTCAAGGATAGCTTTTACCATGCTTATTTTGCAAGTATACATGTTGCTGTTTCAAAACAGAAAGTTTATCGCTGTTGCAAAAATTCTCTAGAAAAGTCAGAATGTGATAAAATGTTGAAACATTTTGCATAATAAGCTCTGATAAATTTACTACAGTGGGAATTTTATTTCATAATTTTTGGAGCTAGGGAAGTATGGATCTTGCTGCATTCTTTAGAGACTGTCATGTTTAGGCAGATTGCTGTTATGTTTGCATATGTTTGCTTGTTTAATGATTCTATTTGAGGATAGGACTATTAAATATGCAGAGGCATTTAGTATGCAATGTTGAATAATAATTTTTAGTGATTTGCTACAGTAGAGTATGATAAGGTTTTTGCATTTGTTTATACTAGCTTATCTCACGAGTTCTTGTTGAGTTTGGTGTGGATGAAGCATTCGAGATTTAGGAAACCATGATATAAAAGGAATTAAGGAGACACAAAAGTTCAAGCTTGGGGTTGCCCAAGGCACCCCCAAGATAATATTTCAAAAAGTCTCAAGCATCTAAGCTTGGGGATGCCCCGGTAGGCATCCCACCTTTCTTCTTCAACAATTATCGGTTAGTATCGGTTGAGCCTAAGTTTTAGCTTCTTCACATGATGACTGCTATCCTTGAAATGTCGTTTTATTTTGTTTTGCTTGCTATTTGAATAAAATACCAAGATCTGAAATTCTTAAATGAGAGAGAGTCTTCACATAGCTACATAATTATTTAACTACTCATTGATCTTCACTTATATCTTTTTGGAGTAGTTTGTCATTTACTCGTGTGCTTCACTTATACCCTATGAGTAAATGGTTGAATGATTTGAATGCCATAAATCTGAAATTATATATGTTTCATATGCCTTTCCCATGGGGAGTAATGCCTTCACATATAAGAAGTATAGGTGGTAAATTTTTTGAAGGTTAGCAAACATTGTATTGGTCACTTGAACAATTCATGAAAGAATATTGAAGGAAGAGAGATTTCACATATAAATATACTATATTGGACATCTTCTATGATTGTGATCCCCATTAATTATTTTCAAACCTGAGCAAATTAGTTGAAGTTGGACAAGGAAGACAACATAATGAGTTATGCTTGGGTATATTTGTATAGAAGTTATATTGTTATGGATCCTCTAACATGTGGTGCTTGCTATTTAGAATCCTTTGCTAGCCAAAATATTTGTACTAAGCGGGAATACTGCTTGTGCATCCAAATTCCCTGAATCAAGTTTCTTCCATGAGTGTCCACCATATCTACCTATATGTGGTATTTACCTGCCGTTCCAAGTAAATTTGCATGTGCCAAACTCTAAACCTTCAAATAATAATCTGTTTTGTATGCCCGAATGCTCATGTAGCGACTAGGGGCTGTCAGTATCTTCCATGCTAGGTGGGTTATTCTCACGATGAGTGGACTCCGCTCATCATTCACGAGAAAATGGCTGGTAACTGGGATGCCCAGTCCTATGATCAAAAGATCAAAAATAAATTCGCAAATAATTTAAACAAAACTCCCCCAGGAATGTTGATAGTTGGACGGCACCCGTTGTTTCGGACAAGCCATGGAGTGTGAATGTTGGTGGAGGGGGAGTAAAAAATTTACCTTTCTGCGTGGGAACCGCCTATAATGTATCTAGTATGGAAGATATTGGGAACTCTTGGTCGTTATGTTGACAATGAAAGCATACCTCTCAAAATTATTTTCATCTCTGTTTTTGCTTCGAGCTCTGGCACCTCTGCAAATCCCTGCTTCCCTGTGCGAAGGGCCTATCTTTTACTTTTATGCAAGAGTCAGTAGTATTCCTTCTCATTCCAACCCACTCTTTAGTTGGCAAGCATCATGTGATGGAAAGATCTAAGCATATATGGCCATTCAAATATATTTGAGCATGAATTATTATTGTTGACATTACCCTTGAGGTAAAAGGTTGGGAGGCGAAACATTAAGCCCCTATCTTTCTCTGTGTTCGATGAATACTATTTGTTCTAAAAATATGCTTTGAGTGGTAGCAATCATGGAAGACTAAATGATAGTTGAGTATGTGAAGTTTGCTGAATCAAAGCTCTGACATAGATTCTTCCTGAAAATAAGATGAATTGCAATTGTTTGATGACTGATAACACGGTTTGTTAGTTTTCAAGAAAGTTTATGATCTATACTTTAACATGTGAATAGTTTGTTACTTGATCATGCAAGGTTTTATGATATGAGCTACTGTTATGACATATAATGATGCTAGAAAAGGTGATTGAAATTATCATTGATCAAACTCGTGCACCTGCTAGCATTCACACTTCATAAATTCTTTCTTTTATCATTTACCTACTCGAGGACGAGCAGAAATTAAGCTTGGGGATGCTGATACGTCTCCAACGTATCTATAATTTATGAAGTATTCATACTATCATATTATCCATCTTGGATGTTTAATGGGCTTTACTATGCACTTTTATATTATTTTTGGGACTAACTTATTAACCCAGAGCCCAGTGCCACTTTCTGTTTTTCTCCTTATTTCAGTGTTTCGTAGAAAAGGAATATCAAACGGAGTCCAAATGGAATGAAACCTTCGGGAGAGTTATTTTTGGAACGGAAGCAATCCAGAAGACTTGGAGTGTACGTAAGGGAAGCAACGATGAAGGCACGAGGCAGGGGGCGCGCCCTCCACCCTCGTGGGCCCCTCGTGGCTTCCCAGACCGACTTCTTTCGCCTATATATATCCATATACCCTAAAACCATCGGGGAACAGAATAGATCGGGAGTTCCGCCGCCGCAAGCCTCTATAGCCACCAAAAACCAATCGGGACCCTGTTCCGGCACCCTGCCGGAGGGGGGAACCCTCACCGGTGGCCATCTTCATCATCCCGGCGCTCTCCATGACGATGAGGGAGTAGTTCACCCTCGGGGCTGAGGGTATGTACCAGTAGCTATGTGTTTGATCTCTCTCTCTCCTGTTCTTGAGGTGATACGATCTTGATGTATCGCGAGCTTTGCTATTATAGCTGGATCTTATGATGTTTCTCCCCCTCTACTCTCTTGTAATGGATTGAGTTTTCCCTTTGAAGTTACTTTATCGGATTGAGTCTTTAAGGATTTGAGAACACTTGTATGACCATCTCTTCGCCGAACTAGTGCACCTATACAATTTACCATTGTATTGGGTGTGTTGGGGACACAAGAGACTCTTTGTTATTTGGTTGCAGGGTTGTTTGAGAGAGACCATCTTCATCCTATGCCTCCCACAGATTGATAAACCTTAGGTCATCCACTTGAGGGAAATTTGCTACTGTCCTACAAACCTCTGCACTTAGAGGCCCAACAACGTCTACAAGAAGAAGGTTGTGTAGTAGACATCAAGGCCACAGGCGACGCGGGGGCAGGCAAGGCCGCCTCCAACGTGGGTGCGGTCGAAGCGGGAAAGGGCCCGACCGAGACGCCTCCTGGGCCAGGCCAGAGAGGGCGGGCGCCGAAACCCAGAGGGGTGAGGCCAGCTCCGCCTGAGCCAACCAGACCAGAGGGAGCCGAGGCCTGGAGGGGCGAGGCCGGCTCCGCCTGAGCCGCCAAAGGAGGCCCCGCCGAAGGACCCGTCAGAGGTGCACGGGGTCGTGGCGGAGGAAGTGCAAGGGCTCCACGAGGCCGTCGATGGAGATCATTTGAAGACGGAGTTGGTGTCGGTGTAGCCTGCTCAAAGGAAAAAACAACCTCATCAAAGTAAACATGCCGTGAGACAAACACGCGACGAGAAACCGGGTCATAGCAGCGAAATCCTTTGGTGTTTGGTTGAGAGCCGAGAAAGACACAAGCGAGAGACCGAGGCGCAAGCTTATGTGGGGCGGTGGCGGTGATGTTGGGGTAACACAAGCAACCAAAGACATGAAGATCGTCATAGGATGGGGGAGACCCGAATAGAAGATGATGAGGTGTATAGCTCCATCGCGGTTTGCATGGCCGGATGTTGAGAAGGAGAGTGGCGGTGGCAAGAGCGTCGGGCCAAAACCGGGAGGGCATGTGTGGATGAAAAATCAGCACACGAACACTCTCATTGAGGGTGCGAAGAACACGTTCGGCGCGACCGTTTTGTTGGGAGGTGTATGGACATGTAAGGCGGAAAACAGTGCGATGAGTGGAGAGAAGATGTCGAATGGAGAGGTTATCAAATTCTTTTCCGTTATCCGTTTGAAGATGAGCAATGGTGCGATGGAAGTGGGTGTGGACGTAAGCATAAAAAGCATGGAGAGTGGAGGCGACGTCAGATTTACGGCGTAGCGGAAAAGTCCAAGTGAAGTGAGAAAAATCATCTAAAATCACAAGATAATATGATAAGCCCGAATTACTAGGCACTGGAGATGTCCAAACATCACAATGAATAACATCGAAAGGAAAAGTGGCTATTGATGTAGACGAAGGAAACGGCAAGCGAACGTGTTTTCCTATGCAACAAGCATGACATGTATGAACCGCCGATTTATTACATGAAAAAGAAAAGGTGCTCAAAACTTTGTGAAGAGCGTCGGCGCCGGGATGACCAAGTCGAGTGTGCCAAAGCGAGACATCGGCATGAAGAGCAACTGGGCCGCCACTCGTCTTAGGACCACATGGGTAGAGATCATCGGGGGAATCACATCGGTGCAGAACCCTTCGGGCGCGAGCATCCTTGACAGAGAAACCAAGAGCGTCAAACTCAACAGTGACATGATTTTCACGGGTAAGAGTTTTAACAGAACATAGGTTTTTGATTAAGGACGGTGAAACAAGCACATTATTAAGAGTAAGAGACGAAGGGAAACGGAAGAGAGGATGAACCGTGATGAGTGATGGGAAGAGAGGAGCCATCACCCACCACGATGCGGGAGTTGAAGGGATATGGAAGGCACGGGAGAGGATACCGGGGTTGGAGGCCATGTGAGCGGCGGCGCTGGTGTCCATGTACCAATCGCCGCCCCCGTTGTAGGTGCTCGGCGAGGGGGCAACATGAAGAGCGGAGAAGAGCGCCGGGTCGTAGACCGGAGGGGCTCCGCCATATGCGCCGTATCCTGAGTGACCGTCGTAGGCCGAGGGGCCGCTGTAGGCCACGGCATTGCCGTATGCCGCAGGAGCCGGCGCGGTCAGCAGCGCCTGATGAGAAGACGGCCGCGGCCCGAGGATGCCCGGAGCAGGAGGGAGGGGAACGGGCATGGAGTAAGCATGCACAACCCCCGTCCAGGGATTATACCCCGAGAGCCACGGCGGAGGAGGGGCGGCCGCGGTTGCCACGGGAGGGCGCGGCGTTGTGTTGGTGTTGCGGCCGGGACCCCCGCAGCCCTTCTGCTTGCATCCACCAGCGGACGCGGGTGCGAGTGGAGGGGTCGGAGGAAGCGCGCGTGGCGCTGGCGGAGTTGGCGGAGCACCGTGGCCAGCGGCGAGACTGACGTGGAGGGCGGCGTGGGTCGCCTGCCGGGCGGTGTGACGGAGACGCTTTCCTCCATGCGAAGATATGTGACCGCCTTCGCGTACGTCGGCGTGACGAGGGAGAGGTTGGCGGCGGACTGGCCAAGGTCGGGGTGGAGGCCGCGGAGGAGGTTGGTGAGGAGGACGGAGTCGTCGATGTTCATGCTGACGTCGCGTGGCTCATCGGCGAGGACCTTCAGCCGCGTGCAGTACTCGTCGATCGAAAGATCGTTTTGCTGCATAGTGAAGAACTCCCCTTGAAGAAAAACGCGCTGGAGTTGATTGTCGAGGAAGAGATCACACAGGCGCGTCCACATAGCATACGCGGACGGATCACGGGCGTTCACCATGTTGAAGAGGCCGCCGGAGATGGTGAGGAAGAGCCACTTGACGATGTAGGCGTCCACAGCAAGCCATTCGTCGTCGTCCTTCATATCGCGGAAGTCGACGCTCCCATCAACATGCTCGATGAGACGGTAAGAGCGGAACAGCAGCCCGAAGTAGGTGCGCCATGCGTTGTAGGACGGCGAGTCGAGGTCGAGGATGACGGGTACGTGGTCTTTGATGTGAAGCTCGTTGAGGCGGTCGGAGGTGAACATGGCACCGGAAAAGGAACCGGCGTCGGATGCGTCAGCCTTGGCCATGGTGGCGTCGGGTGGTTAGGGTTTGGGTGGTGGTGAAGGGAGGAAGGGATCGGCGGTGGCGATGGGTATTTGGGAAGGAGGCAGCGGCGGCTACAAGAGATAGATGGTGGTGGCGGCGGCTTTTAGGGTTTGGGGAGGAAGGTGGTGGCGGCAGGGAGGAGAAGGGAAGCGGCGGCGGCAGCTACGGGAGAGGTGGCAGCGGAAGCAGCGGCTTGAGGGGTTTGGGGAGGAGTAGGCGTCGGCGGTGGCTACGGGAGAAGTAGCGACGGCGGCGTCGGTAGGGTTTTGGAGTTGGCGCGGCGGCGGCTAGAGGAAGGTGCAGCGGCTGCGGGGTGCGGAAGCGAGAGAAAATCGCGGTAAAACTGATACCATGTAGAGATAATATTTGGTGTAACTCAACTGTATTTCAGGGAGTCGGTCACAATATATACAAGGATGTTTTGAGTGACAAGGAAACTAATCCTACCATATCTCTAGGAGTCAACTATACAACGTTAGAGAAGATAGGATAAGCAATACAAATATGTCACGTTCGAACAAAAGTGAAGTATAAATAGAAAAAAGATGTGGACGACGGTAGACTGCTGTTAAATTAGCTCCTGCTCGCGCGCTATACGGCGGTCGGCACCGGCCGTCATTTGGATTTGATTATTTGATTGATTCATCCGATGCTTTTTCTAATCGCACACCGTGCATACCGGTCGGGTGATGTGATCCTATCAAGGAGCGCATTGCGTCAGCTGCATCATCAACCACGTATACTTACGTACAGGCGGTTGCTTCTTGACCTGTGGCCGCTTCTAGTAGTACTAGATTCAAACAGCTGACCACATCCGTTAGTTAGGCTACACTAGCTAGTGGCAGAGATATAGCCATGTCAAAACACTGGACAAAACGGCTTTTAGCTGCAGGCTACACAACTTGTCAAATGCATACCATGACCCTGAAGTATGTGCCTATAGGCATGGCCCAAGGTGGAAAAGACATGACGGCACTGAGCTATATATATATAGTCAATCTAGCTACATGTCCGCAATCGGCTCAACTCATCCAACATTGCTCTCATCCCTGAAAAGGATGGAGCGGAGGAGGACATTTCTGACTTCCGATCAATATGTCTTATTCATGCGGTTGCTAAGATTACTGAGAAGATGATGGCTACGCGGCTGGCCCCTCACATGCCCGCGCTGGTTTCCAACATGCAAAATGCTTTTATTAAAAAAAAATATTCATGATAACTTCATGTATGTCCGCAACGTGGCCCATCGTTTTGACCGTACCAAATCTCCAACCCTACTGTTCAAGCTTGACATAAAAAAAAATCCTTCGATGAGATTACCTCGTGGATTTATTGCGCCACCATCATTTCCTAAGTCGTTTATGTGATTGGATTTCTGCTCTTCTATTCACGGTCTCCTCCAGAGTGTTACTCAATGGTATTGCGCACGACCCTATCAGGCATGGTCATGGACTTCGGTGGGGAGATCCCCTACCCCCTGCCTTTTGTCCTTGCCATTGAACCCCTTCACCGCATCCTCGCTAAGGCCACCGAGCAAGTCAACCTTCACCCACTACGTGGAAATCCGATCCGGGCACCCTTGTATGCGATGATGCGGCTATCCTCGTTGCGCCGATCAAGGAGGACATCCAGTTCCTGGCCTCAACGTTGAGCTCCTTTGGTGATGTCACTGGCCTGGTCACAAATTCCAAAAAAAGTTTGGTTGCGCCCATTCGTTGCGCTAACATCGACCTTGATGACATCCTTCAGGCCTTCCCTGCTGTCCGGACCTCTTTCCCTTTGCGGTACCTTGGCCTTCCTCTGTCTTCAGTACCTTGAGGACAAGATTGTGGGTAAGCTCCCACCTTGGTCGGCTATGCATGTGGCTGCCCCCTGGAAGCATCATTTTGGTCAAAGTGGTAGCAATCTATCATCTAACACCACTGGATATCCCAGTTGACGTTCGGAAGAAAATCGAAAGCCTGAGACGTGCCTATCTTTGGGTAGGTTGCAATAAGGTGTCCGGCAGCAAATGTAAGGTTAATTGGAATCTAGTCTGCAAGCCCAAGATTTATGGTGGCCTGGGTGAGCTAACCCTCGAGAAATTTGCGACCACTCTTCTACTTCGCTGGCTTTGGTTCGAGTGGGCCGATCCCCCTAAGACTTGGGCCGGAATGGTGATGCCGTGTTGTGACACTGATAGGGATCTCTCCGCGTCGCTCATGACTTGACCATTGGTGATGGCAAAAAGGCAAAATTTTGGGAATCATCATGGCTTAATGGTCTCCGACCCAAAGATATTGCGCCTAAGATCTTTGAGATATCTAAAAGGAAGGCGTGTTTGGTCATCAAAGCGTTTGATAACAACTTCTGGATCGGACAGATCGACACTAGTCAGGGCCTCTCTTTGACCCATATCCAGGAGTTCGCCACTATTTGGGAGCTGCTACAAGATGTTAGTCTCAGCCTGAACAGAAAAGACATGATACATTAGAAATTTACTTCTATTGATGAATATTCGCTGGCCACCACTTACATGGCATAGTTTGCAGGACAAGTTCTCAGTGCGACCTCTCCCATGATCCAGAAAACTTGGGATCCACCGAAATGCAAATTTTTTTCCTTGGTTGATCATTCAAAATCTCGTGTGGACGGCCGATAGGTTGCAATGGGGGGATGGCCGAATTGCGGCCTATGCCCCTTTGCAAGCAGGTTCAGGAGTCAGCTGCTCACCTTCTCTTTGCCGAAAAAGGCTTTCGCCCCGCTTTATATATAAAGCACCAAACCACAAGCATCCAGTACAACCACACGCCACGCCACCGCAACACACGCACACACCCAAGACAGGATACAAAGGCGCTGAGCGCAACAACACCACTCCTAGCACTACCGCCCCGAAGATATGAAGCTACATATGACGAACCATGCGATCCAAGGCGGCGCCTTCAGGAAGGATACGACGCCGGAGCGCCGCCACCGCCCGATCCAAGGATCAGAGTTTCCCCCGGAGCCGCATGACGGGCAATGAAAGCCGCGACGACGCCTTCAAGAAGGGAATGATCTTCGCCGCCGCCGGTCCGTCCGAAGATAGAGCAGGTTTTCACCTTGGCCAACAATCACCGCCACCGAACGCCACACCCCGGCAACCACGCCGCCCACACGACCATGGTGACTGGGCAGCACCAAGGCACGCCGCCCTCACCTTCTCTTTCAGTGTAGGTTCACTGTCTGGGTCTGGAATGAGATCATCACTTGGCTTGGCATTCACAGTACATCTACGGGTTTAGCGTCACGAGGTCTCCGTTCATGATTGGTGGCTCAAAACATCATCTCTGGAGGCCACATCAAGAAGGCGACTGTCTCCGTTATGATGCTTGTTGTCTCATGGGAAATTTGGAAGGAGCAAAACGTGAGAGTCTTCCACAACACGACCACCGCCGTCGTTGCGAAGATCAAAGAGGAGGCCCATCTTTGAGCGTTAGCTGGAGCTAGTCATCTGAGTACCCTTATGTCGTGAGAGTAGTCTTTTCCTTTGTTTTTACCGATTTGTGGCTTATGTCTAAACCTTCTTCTTAATTAATGAAATGATGAGTCTTTTGCCTTGTTTCAATAAAATATTGTTTTACTTGAAATCACGGCTAATAGGGATGAAGTATCTAGAAGCAGCCTATATCAGTGCATCCAGATTGACTGACCGTGGGTTAAACACGGTCGTCCAGAGCCGATCGATATCAGTCGCCCTTGTTCGTCCTCCAAGGGCGACGGAGGAATTAAATGAAGCAAGGCATGAAGAAATAAATAGCAGCAGCAGAGGACGAGAAAGGAGGTCGACCTCTGGCAAGCACGGACGAAGACAAACATCATCAACGACGAAGGCTATATACGTTAGGAGTCTACTAGAGAGAAACGTATAGATGAACACGAGCTCTCACAACAGTCACACCATCCACTTTTTTGTCAAAAAAAAAAATTTGGACAAGAGACGGCACAAGCGGTGCCTTGTATGAACATCAATAACAAGTTACATCTGTTATTTCACATTCTTCCATATGCAGGTTGCCTAGCTTCATCAGCGTAGGGCATTGATCCACAGTGTGACCACTATTATTACAAGTAATTTTTGGGTTGTCCTTAGAATTTGTATTACTAGACAATACCCCACGCATTGGAGCGGGATGGTAGTGTAATAAACAATTTAAAAGAGAGGGACACATGGTAAGGAGAAAAAAGGTAAGAAAATAAAAATAAGAAATGTTTTGCAGCAGAAGTTGGTTTGGATTTAATGTGTAACTCTGGAATCAACTTACTTAGTACGACCAGTTCTCTAACCAAATTTGCAGAGGATCTTAACTTTGATCATCTCAATGGAAAGAAGACAATATATTTGATGTGCTGCTAATAAAAAAGTAGCAATTAATACTGCAATACAAATTACATGTTTGCACCTTAAATGAATTCCCAGCGCTAATCTTTATTGGGTATGTGACTTCGCTGAACTTACATAGCGCTATAGGTATATATAGTATCTAGATCGTAAAATAGACGTCGTGACAGTTTATGCTAGAAACAGTGCAAAGGAAGCACGTGATTTAAGAGCCATACCTGAAGGTTGTTTCTCCCCTTCACAACAACTGAGTGTGAGGAGTAGGTGGAGTGTAAAGGCGGAGGCCAGCCACGTATCCTAGCGTCGGTGACACAATGCATTGACCTGCTTGTGTAGCGGATCGAAATCAGACCGATGATGAGTGGTGGAGAAACAGTAAAAGATGTGGGACGCACGCATGCCTGACCCTACTGGGATGCATGACATTGTCGGAGAAGGCAAGCCAGATGTCCTGATCATGGTGGCTCTTCATAGTGTTGCCCGCGACAACATCCTCAGTGGCAGTGCGCCCCGCGACCGCGTCTCCCCCGTCCGATTTGTCTGGCATAGTTGATGACATGTAGCGCTTCGCCCTCTCGTCCCGCCTCATTGTTGTCCCTATCTCGGCACCGACGTTGTACACGGCCACAGCAAAATCGGTGCCATGGTCTTCGAGCACCAATGTCAGCCTCTGAACCTCTAGGTATGTACAGTCGTACAGTACCCA
>NC_057808.1:8703482-8728637 GCF_018294505.1 Triticum aestivum | reverse complement strand
GGGGGGGGGGGGTCACGAATCCTTGTCAGGTGATGAGGTTGTTGCTATTTATTAAAACAACTCATGTGAGAAGGACATTTATGAGGGAATGAAGTGATGCCTTCAATGGTTACTCCTAGACTTTTTTCATGGAGAAGTTGAATATCAATGAGATAGCGGGGATGTGAATAGCCAACCATTTCTGCTGCTTTTTCTTGCATGGAGGAGATAATGAACTCACGGTTAGTAAACTGAAGCAAAGCAAAAAAAACCATAAGTGATGACATGGCATCACGGTAGAGCAAGGAAATTTGGTAGTTTAGTTGCATGCCTGCTGATATGGCATGATGGCTGAGTTCACATGCATGTCAAGATAAATAGAGTGGGGATAACTCTCTCCCCGCCTTGCTGTGGGAACCTTGTTAAAAAGGGTAAGTAGTTGCTAAAAATAACTAAATCTAATGAAAAGAAAGTATAAGGTTGAAAATCAATAAATAAAAGTATCTAAAAACGAAATAATTTTTTTTGAATTATAGTTAAAAATTCATTTTGATAAAAATGTGAAGGATGACTAACATGAATATATGATGTGGCAGCGTTACATGCATAGACTAATGCAAAATAATTATAATTTATAAGTTAAATTCATGACTCCCTTATGTCGCAGATTTTGCATGGCTTAGTGGGAAAGAAAACTTAAATGCATTGCTTAGTGAGACATTGAGGTGGACACTTTGTATGTTGAGAGAATTGGGACCGACTTCATAAGAATGTAAGATTTGCGCTTGCTGCACAATCATGAGGCCTAAAGTTGTGGTTCATTGGAATGTGCAAAATCTGAGTTTGAATGTGGCTAGATGTATCAAAGAAAATTGCAAGCTGATGCATGATTTCCCAATGGCCAGGGTTATGCCTAGAATTTCTTGACGCTGCTGTTTGAGCTAAAGTCTGATTATCCACCAGGAAGGTTATGTGGTTGGTTGTCAATGTTGTAGAAACATGTGCTGAACCCTGGGGCGCAAGGGCCTCTGCCCGGAGAGGTGAATTGACCTGCTTTGCTGCTGTTGATGTGTAGATGCCTCGTTGTTGATGCTCTTCTAGTTGGATGAAGATTCGAAGTCCTGTTTTAGACATTCCTGGAAATGAAGAGCTCAGTACTTTTTTCCAAGCTGCGCCTACGTACACTTCATATTGTGCTGCATTTGCCTTTATTCTTGTATTTCCATGCAAATTATGATTGCCTTGTACCTGTTGCGGTATGGTAGCAATACCTGCATTCTCTACATAAGATGCCAGTTCATGGCCTTTTATAACTGCCTGCATTGCATGATGTACCTGTATTGGATTGTTTTCTTTCGTGCCAAAAAGATTAATTTTTGCTTTCCATATACACCACAAGAGGGTCATAACATTGTATACAGTGGCCTGAGGGTGATTAGGGCATCTCCAACCTGACCAACAAATTTGCTACGGCGTTTGTCACGGACAGGGGGGACCAGTCCGTGGACGCGGATGCGAAGGCGGTCATCCAAGGCTGCCCGCATACAATTTAACCCGGGTTTCAACTATCAGGAGACGAAATTGAAGCAAAGGCGACAAATTTTCATATAAACCGGACGAAATTCATTACACTTTGAACATTTAGAACAAAAAAAGCGGCCTGACCCAAAACCTATTCTATGGCGGTGGCCATCGTCCACTTCCTTTGTATTCTGCATCGGCGACGACGTCCTCCATGTGCCGTCTCCATGAACGGCGGCGGGGTTCAAGACCCATGAACTGGAGGTGCGGATTCCGGTGAGGAAGAGTATAACATGGAAGACGAACCGGCCCACTAGGGACACCATGCCCTGCCGCCTCCCATGCCCTACTCATCCTCGGAGGAGTCCTGACATGTCCATCACGGGCACCGGTAGACGTGGGTGGTCCATCACTATCCACCTGTCACGTGGGTCCCTGAAAGTTGGACGACGGTGTGTTGGACACACAACTGGCTACGTTAGTGTCTTGGACCGCATGCGCCGCCAGCGCATGTGCGGCCGCATCCGTGTCCGGTTGCGTCGGCTCTGCATTGCGAGCGCGCGCGACCTCGTATCCATTGCTCCGCAACGAAGTTCGTTTTGGTCCCGATCATGGTCGCCACGGCCACCTCGCTTGCGTGCTCGCCGTAGATTTGGCCCTCCGCCAGCCGGTGCTGCTCGAGGAGTAACAGTTTGTACCTCCACTCCTTCTTCGCCTGCTAGAACACCGACACAGGAGCTGGCGCATGCTGCTCCTTCTCCGCCATGGTGGCGTCGTAGTGTGCCTGCGCCTACTCCACGGTTAGGCCCACCGGCGCGGGGTTCGGCGCCGTGCCGTCGTTGGAGACCTCGGGCGAGCTAGCTGGCATGCCTTGCTCAATTCGACTAGCACCGTGGGATTGCCATGCGGCTACAAGGGCGGCCGCCCCGTGCTTCATCTCCGATGACAGACTATCCCACAAAGCATTCCCGCTCGCCATCATGGTGGATGCGGAGTAAAGGAGGAGGATGTGGAGCGGATGTGTTGTGGTGTGGAAGTAGTTGGGTGTGGCCACCTTTAAATAGCATATTCCGGCGAGGCCAAGCGTCCGGGTGCGTCAATGCGCGGCGCAGGAGTTAGTTCCTTGGCTGGCGAGACTGCTTAACGGTGGCATACAGACAAGAAGTCATTGAACGAGCGTGGTAGATATGTGTCCCGCCCCAAACAGGAAACGTCTCTCCGGCATTGAACATGCACGGACACTGGGATGTGACATGGGTGGTTCTCTCGGCTGGCACAATGTTTCAATGATGGCGCTTATGAGAGTTCCCATCCACTTTGGGCCGGCGCCATTGCGGAGCGGCCGCTCTACAGCGGCACGAATGTGGGTAGCTGGCTCCGGGCGGGAACACACATGGGCAAGGGTGGAGGGTTTTGGGTGGGCCCGGGCAGTCAGGAGCAAACATGGCAGCGGTTCGGACTGTTGGGGAACGTAGTAATTTCAAAAAATTTCCTACGCACACGCAAGATCATGGTGATGCATAGCAACGAGAGGGGAGAGTGTGTCCACGTACCCTCGTAGACCGAAAGCGAAAGTGTTAGGACAACGCGGTTGATGTAGTCGTACGTCTTCACGATCCGACCGATCAAGTACCGAACGCACGACACCTCCGAGTTCTGCACACGTTCAACTCGATGACGTCCCTCGAACTCCGATCCAGCCGAGCTTTGAGGGAGAGTTCTATCAGCACGACGGCGTGGTGACGATGATGATGTTCTACCGATGCAGGGCTTCGCCTAAGCACCACTACGATATTATCGAGGTGGACTATGGTGGAGAGGGGCACTGCACACGGCTAAAAGATCCAAGAGATCAATTGTTGTGTCTATGGGGTGCCCCTCTCCTCCGTATATAAAGGGGGGAGGAGAGGGCCGGCCAAGGGGAGGAGGCGCGCCCAAGGGGGGAGTCCTACTCCCACCGGGAGTAGGTTTCCTCCTTTTCCTATTTGGAGAGGGAGAGGGAAGGAAGAGGAATGAGGGAGGAAGGAAAAGGGGGCCGGCCCCCCTCCCAATTCGGATTGGGCTTGGGGGGGCGCCCCCTCCCTTGCTCCTTTCCTCTCCTTTCCACTAAAGCCCATTAAGGCCCATATACCTCCTGGGGGATTCCGATAACCTCCCGGAGCTCCGGTATTATCCCGATCTCACCCGGAACCATTCCGGTATCCAAATATAGTCGTCCAATATATCGATCTTTACGTCTCGACCATTTCGAGACTCCTCGTCATGTCCGTGATCACATCCGGGACTCCGAACAACCTTCCGTACATCAAAACACATAAACTCATAATATAACCGGCATCAAACTTTAAGCGTGCGGACCCTACGGGTTCGAGAACTATGTAGACATGACCGATACACGTCTCCGGTCAATAACCAATAGCGGAACCTGGATGCTCATATTGGCTCCCACATATTCTATGAAGATCTTTATAGGTCAAACCGCATAACAACATACGTTGTTCCCTTTGTCATCGGTATGTTACTTGCCCGAGATTCGATCGTCGGTATCTCAATACCTAGTTCAATCTCGTTACCGGCAAGTCTCTTTACTCGTTCTGTAATACATCATCCCACAACTAACTCATTAGTTGCAATGCTTGCAAGGCTTAAGTGATGTGCATTACCGAGTGGGCCCAGAGATACCTCTCCGACAATCGGAGTGACAAATCCTAATCTAGAAATACGCCAACCCAACAAGTACCTTCAGAGACACCTGTAGAGCACCTTTATAATCACCCAGTTACGTTGTGACATTTGGTAGCACACAAAGTGTTCCTCCGGTAAACGGGAGTTGCATAATCTCATAGTCATAGGAACATGTATAAGTCATGAAGAAAGCAATAGCAACATACTAAACGATCGAGTGCTAAGCTAACGGAATGGGTCAAGTCAATCACATCATTCTCCTAATGATGTGATCCCGTTAATCAAATGACAACTCTTTGTCTATGGCTAGGAAACATAACCATCTTTGATCAACGAGCTAGTCAAGTAGAGGCATACTAGTGACACTCTGTTTGTCCATGTATTCACACATGTATCATGTTTCCGGTTAATCAATTCTAGCATGAATAATAAACATTTATCATGATATAAGGAAATACATAATAACTTTATTATTGCCTCTAGGGCATATTTCCTTCACGGACGCCCGCAAAGCCCCCCAATTAGTCTCCGGTTTGCGAAAAAACTTGCATCCGGACCGTCGGACGAACCGATACAGTACTGCATTGGATGATAGAACACATCCGAACTGTGCGGTTCAGATGTATGCGGGTGGTGCAAAAGCTAGGAGCAAAGGCATTTACTGATGGATGGATCACACACGTAGCACACAAGATGATCCACTAGGGTTCCTGATGTTAAAGTGAGATGGATGATGATGATGATGATGACAATAGAGATGATGATCAGGATGATGATGACAGTGGTCATGATTTTGACGTCCCGTGCGCTTCGTGAAGGTGGCGATATCCTCCTTGACAATCCCACCTTCGGATCGCCCCAGAGGCTAGGGTTCTGCCTTCTGGATGTGTTTCTGGTGTCTGTGTTCATCTGCTTCCCGATCCTATCTCACGGGGTGAAGTAGTGGATGAGGCAGTGGCCCTAGCGCATCATACAACCACCCATACGAGCGGGAGCGCTCATATGGTTGACCATCTTTTGCTCTGGAGCCGTCGCAGGTGCTCCTCTTTGGGTCCCTTTGCTTTAATTTTTCTGGTACTGGATTATCACATTAAATAATGTGATTCCACCACCATTTCATGAGATTCCTTCCATAAAATTTTATTTGCTCCAAAAGGCGTTACCATGAAATACAAACAAAAAGTAGCGCGTGAAAGTGATAAAATTCTACATAGCCTACCATGTGGGCACAAAATAACCATCAAAATCATCACATAATTTGGACTCATCACCCTCCTCCATAGACTTGTCACCACGATGGAATCAAGTGTGCATTGTATATCCAGGGTCGCTGAAGAGAACTAAACGTGCGGTGTCATGGTGGAGGAGGGCACGCCCTTGGAGAGAGTCAAGGTCTTCACCGCCTGGAGATCATAGGCGTAATGAACGTGGCAGCGTGTGACACACGCCTTTCTTTTTCGGGACTTCTACATATGTGTCCCTAACTCGAGCCCACTACTCAGATTTACCCCTAATTTTGAAGTGTGCTCAAATTTACCTCTGTGCCATTAGGTGCCCTTACAGAAATGCACTTCCATGTCGTTACCGTCCGGTTAAAGGGTTTTGACCATCTACGGGTCGTTTGCTGGACATTTTGCCCCTGTCCACATGTGTCACATATGGGTGGGCCCCGTTATCCATATTTTTTTAAAGGAAACAACTCTCTCTCCTCTCACTTTCACTTACGGGTGGGCCCCTTGATACGTCTCAAACGTATCTATAATTTTTGATTGTTCCATATGCTATATTATATTTTGTTTTGGACATTATTGGGCTTTATTATACACTTTTATATTATTTTTGGGACTAACCTATTAACCGGAGGCCCAGCCCAGAATTGCTGTTTTTTGCCTATTTCAGAGTTTTGCAAAAAAGAATATCAAACGGAGTCCAAACGGAATGAAACCTTCGGGAACGTGATTTTCGGAACAAACGTGATCCAGAGGACTTGGACCCTACGTCAAGACATCAACCAGGAGGGCACGAGGTAGGGGGGCGCGCCTACCCCCCCCCCCCCAGGGCGCGCCCTCCACCCTCGTGGCCCCCCTGTTGCTCCACCGACGTACTCCTTCCTCCTATATATACCTACGTACCCCCAAACTACCAGATACGGAGCCAAAGACCTAATTCCACCGCCGCAACCTTCTGTATCCGTGAGATCCCATCTTGGGGCCTGTTCCGGAGCTCCGCCGGAGGGGGCATCGATCACGGAGGGCTTCTACATCAACACCATGCATAGCCTCTCCGATGATGTGTGAGTAGTTTACCTCAGACCTTCGGGTCCATAGTTATTAGCTAGATGGCTTCTTCTCTCTTTTTGGATCTCAATACAATATTCTCCCCCTCTCTCGTGGAGATCTATTCTATGTAATCTTCTTTTGCGGTGTGTTTGTTGAGACTGATGAATTGTGGGTTTATGATCAAGTTTATCTATGAACAATATTTGAATCTTCCCTGAATTCTTTTATGTATGATTGGTTATCTTTGCAAGTCTCTTCGAATTATCAGTTTGGTTTGGCCTACTAGATTGATCTTTCTTGCAATGGGAGAAGTGCTTAGCTTTGGGTTCAATCTTGCGGTGTCCTTTCCCACTGATAGTAGGGGCAGCAAGGCACGTATTGTATTGTTGCCATCGAGGATAACAAGATGGGGTTTATATCATATTGCATGAGTTTATCCCTCTAGATCATGTCATCTTACTTAAAGCGTTACTCTGTTCTTATGAACTTAATACTCTAGATGCATGCTGGATAGCGGTCGATGTGTGGAGTAATAGTAGTAGATGCAGGCAGGAGTCGGTCTACTTGTCTCAGACGTGATGCCTATATACATGATCATACCTAGATATTCTCATAACTATGCTCAATTCTGTCAATTGCTCAACAGTAATTTGTTCACCCACCGTAATACTTATGCTCTTGAGAGAAGCCACTAGTGAAACCTATGGCCCCTCGGTCTATCTCCATCATATTAATCTTCCAACACTTAGTTATTTTTATTGCCTTTTATTTTACTTTGCATCTCTATCATAAAAATACCAAAAATATTATCTTATCATATCTATCAGATCTCACTCTCGTAAGTGACCGTGTAGGGATTGACAACCCCTTATCGCGTTGGTTGCGAGGATTTATTTGTTTGTGTAGGTGCGAGGGACTCGTGCGTGGCCTCCTACTGGATTGATACCTTGGTTCTCAAAAACTGAGGGAAATACTTACGCTACTTTGCTGCATCACCCTTTCCTCTTCAAGGGAAAACTAACGCAGTGCTCAAGAGGTAGCAAGAAGGATTTCTGGCGCCGTTGCCGGGGAGGCTTATGCAAGGTCAAGTCAAGATTTGGACTCCCGACAACGAGCCAGTTCTGGCGCCGTTGCCAGGTAGTCTACGCAAAAGTCAACATACAAGTACCCATCACAAACCCTTATCTCCCGCATTACATTATTTGCCATTTGCCTCTCATTTTCCTCTCCCCCACTTCACCCTTGCCGTTTTATTCGCCCTCTCTCTTTTCCATTTGTATTTTTTTCACTTGCTTCTTGTTTGCTCATGTGTTGGATTGCTTGCTTGTCACGATGGCTCAAGATAATACCAAATTGTGTGACTTTACCAATACCAACAATAATGATTTCCTTAGCACTCCGATTGCTCCTCTTACCGATACTGAATCTTGTGAAATCAATGATGCTTTGTTGAATCTTGTCATGAAAGATCAATTCGCTGGCCTTCCTAGTGAAGATGCCGCTACCCATCTAAATAGCTTCGTTGATTTGTGTGATATGCAAAAGAAGAAAGATGTGGACAATGATATTGTTAAATTGAAGCTATTTCCCTTTTCTCTTAGAGATCGTGCTAAAGCTTGGTTTTCATCTTTGCCTAAAAATAGTATTGATTCTTGGAATAAGTGCAAAGATGCTTTTATCTCTAAGTATTTTCCTCCCGCTAAGATCATCTCTCTTAGAAACGATATTATGAATTTTAAGCAACTTGATCATGAACATGTTGCACAAGCTTGGGAGAGGATGAGATTAATGATACGCAATTGCCCTACGCATGGTTTGAATTTGTGGATGATTATACAAAAAATTTATGCCGGATTGAATTTTGTCTCTAGAAATCTTTTAGATTCGGCCGCGGGAGGCACTTTTATGGAAATCACTTTAGGAGAAGCTACTAAACTCCTAGATAATATTATGGTTAATTATTCTCAATGGCACACTGAAAGATCTACTAATAAAAAAGTGCATGGGATAGAAGAAATTAATGTTTTGAGTGGAAAGATGGATGAACTTATGAAATTATTTGCTACTAAGAGTGTTTCTTCTGATCCTAATGATATGTCTTTGTCTACTTTCATTGAGAATAATAATGAATCTATGGATGTGAATTTTGTTGGTAGGAATAATTTTGGTAACAACGCGTATAGATGAAACTTTAATCCTAGGCCTTATCCTAGTAATTCCTTTAATAATTATGGTAATTCCTACAACAATTCTTATGGAAACTTTAATAAGATGCCTTCTGAATTTGAGACTAGTGTTAAGGAATTTATGAATTCGCAAAAGAATTTCAATGCTTTGCTTGAAGAAAAATTGCTTAAAGTTGATGAATTGGCTAGGAACGTTGATAGAATTTCTCTTGATGTTGATTCTTTAAAACTTAGATCTATTCCTCCTAAGCATGATATCAATGAGTCTCTCAAAGCCATGAGAATTTACATTGATGAGTGCAAAGAAAGAACCGCTAGGATGCGTGCTAAGAAAGATTGCTTTGTGGAAGCGTGTTCTTCAAATTTCTATGAAAATAAAGATGAAGATCTAAAAGTTATTGATGTGTCCCCTATTAAATCTTTATTTTGCAATATGAATCTTGATAATGATGGGACTGAATATGATCCACCTTTACCTAGAAGGCGTTCCAGAAATTCGGAGTTTTTAGATCTTGGTGCTAAAATTGATAAAAGTGGGATTGAAGAGATCAAAACATTAGATATTAATGAACCCACTATTTTGGATTTCAAGGAATTTAATTATGATAATTGTTCTTTGATAGATTGTATTTCCTTGTTGCAATCCGTGCTAAATTCTCCTCAAGCTTATAGTCAAAATAAAGCCTTTACCAAACATATCGTTGATGCTTTGATGCATCTTATAAAGAAAAACTTGAGTTGGAAGTTTCTATCCCTAGAAAACTTTATGATGAATGGGAACCTACTATTAAAATTAAAATTAAAGATCATGAATGCTATGCTTTGTGTGATTTGGGTGCTAGTGTTTCCACGATTCCAAAGACTTTGTGCGATTTGCTAGGTTTCCGTGATTTTGATGATTGCTCTCTAAACTTGCACCTTGCGGATTCCACTATCAAGAAACCTATGGGAAGAATTAATGATGTTCTTATTGTTGCAAATAGGAACTATGTGCCCGTAGACTTTATTGTTCTTGATATAGATTGCAATCCTTCATGTCCTATTATTCTTGGTAGACCTTTCCTTAGAACGATTGGTGCAATTATTGATATGAAGGAAGGGAATAGTAGATTCCAATTTCCGTTAAGAAAAGGCATGGAACACTTCCCTAGAAAGAAAATAAAATTACCTTATGAATCTATTATGAGAGCCACTTATGGATTGCCTACCAAAGATGGCAATACATAGATCTATCTTTGCTTTTATGCCTAGCTAGGGGCGTTAAACGATAGCGCTTGTTGGGAGGCAACCCAATTTTTTTTATTTTTTTTGCTTTTTGATTCTATTTAGGAATAAATATTTGATCTAGCCTCTGGTTAGATGTGTTTTTATATTTTAATTAGTGTTTGTGCCAAGTTAAACCTATAGGATCTTCTTGGATGATAGTTATTTGATCTTGCTGAAAATTGCAGAAACTTTCCATTCACGAAAATAATTGTTAAAAATCACCAGAACGCGATAAAATATTGATTCCAATTGCTGCTGATCAATAAAGAAATTGTCTAGGTCTTCCTATTTTTTCTGAATTTTTGGAGTTCCAGAAGTTTGCGTTAGTTACAGATTACTACAGACAGTTCTGTTTTTGACAGATTCTGTTTTTCGTGTGTTGTTTGCTTATCTTGATGAATATATGGCTAGTAAAATAGTTTATAAACCATAGAGAAGTTTGAATACAGTAGGTTTAACACCAATATAAATAAATAATGAGTTCATTACAGTACCTTGAAGTGGTCTTTTGTTTTCTTTCGCTAACGGAGCTTACGAGATTTTCTGCTGAGTTTTGTGTTGTGAAGTTTTCAAGTTTTGGGTAAAAGATTTGATGGATTATGGAACAAGGAGTGGAAAGAGCCTAAGCTTGGGGATGACCATGGCACCCCAAGATAATCTAAGGACACCTAAAAGCCAAAGCTTGGGGATGCCCCGGAAGGCATCCCCTCTTTCGTCTACTTCCATCGGTAACTTTACTTGGAGCTATATTTTTATTCACCACATGATATGTGTTTTGCTTGGAGCGTCTTGTATTATTTGAGTCTTTATTTGTTAGTTTACCACAATCATCCTTGCTGTACACACCTTTTGAGAGAGACACACATGATTCGGAAATTATTAGAATACTCTTTGTGCTTCACTTATATCTTTTGGTTATATAGTTTTTGCTCTAGTGCTTCACTTATATCTTTTAGAGCACGGTGGTGGATTTGTTTTATAGAAACTATTGTTCTCTCATGCTTCACTTAGATTATTTTGAGAGTCCTACAAAACAGCATGGTAGTTTGCTTTAACAATAATAGGCATTCAAGATTAGAAAAATGGAAAAAGAAAATTCTTATGAGTGTGCTGAATACTATGAGAAGTTTGATGCTTGATAATTGTTTTGAGATATGAAGATGGTGATATTAGAGTCATGCTAGTTGAGTAGTTTTGAATTTGAGAAATACTTATGTTAAAGTTTGTGATTCCCGTAGCATGCACGTATGGTGAACCGTTATGTGATGAAGTCGGAGCATGATTTATTTATTGATTGTCTTCCTTATGAGTGGCGGTCGGGGACGAGCGATGGTCTTTTCCTACCAATCTATCCCCCTAGGAGCATGCGCGTAATACTTTGCTTAGATAACTTGTAGATTTTTGCAATAAGTATATGAGTTCTTTATGACTAATGTTGAGTCCATGGATTATACGCACTTTTCTTCCTTCCACCATTGCTAGCCTCTCTAATACCGCGCACTTTTCGCTGGTATCATACACCCACCATATACCTTCCTCAAAACAGCCACCATACCTACCTATCATGGCATTTCCATAGCCATTCCGAGATATATTGCCATGCAACTTACCACCGTTCTGTTTACTATGACACGCTCCATCATTGTCATATTGCTTCGCATGATCATGTAGTTGACATTGTATTTGTGGCAAAGCCACAGTTCATAATTCTTTCATACATGTCACTCTTGATTCATTGCATATCCCGGTACACCGCCGGAGGCATTCACATAGAGTCATATTTTGTTCTAAGTATTGAGTTGTAATTGTTGAGTTGTAAGAAAATAAAAGTGTGATGATCATCATTTTTAGAGCATTGTCCCAAGTGAGGAAAGGATGATGGAGACTATGATTCCCCCACAAGTCGGGATGAGACTCCGGACGAAAAAAAAGAGCTCATAAAAAAAGGCCCAAATAAAAAAAGAATGAGAGAAAAAGAGAGAAGGGACAATGTTACTATCCTTTTACCACACTTGTGCTTCAAAGTAGCACCATGATCTGCATGATAAAGAGTCTCCTATGATATCACTTTCATATACTAGTGGGAATTTTTCATTATAGAACTTGGCTTGTATATTCCAATGATGGGTTTCCTCAAAATGCCCTAGGTCTTCGTGAGCAAGCGAGTTGGATGCACACCCATTTAGTTTCTTTTGTTGAGCTTTCATATACTTATAGCTCTAGTGCATCCGTTGCATGGCAATCCCTACTCACTCACATTGATATCTATTGATGGGCATCTCCATAGCCCGTTGATACGCCTAGTTGATGTGAGACTATCTTCTCCTTTTTGTCTTCTCCACAACCACCATTCTACTCCACATATAGTGCTATGTCCATGGCTCACGCTCATGTATTGCGTGAAGATTGAAAAAGTTTGAGAACGTCAAAAGTATGAAACAATTGCTTGGCTTGTCATCGGGGTTGTGCATGATTTAAATATTTTGTGTGGTGAAGATAGAGCATAGCCAGACTATATGATTTTGTAGGGATAACTTTCTTTGGCCATGTTATTTTGAGAAGACATAATTGCTTAGTTAGTATGCTTGAAGTATTATTATTTTTATGTCAATATTAAACTTTTGTCTTGAATCTTTCGGATCTGAATATTCATACCACAATTAAGAAGAATTACATTGAAATTATGCCAAGTAGCATTCCACATCAAAAATTCTGTTTTTATCATTTACCTACTCGAGGACGAGCAGAAATTAAGCTTGGGGATGCTTGATACGTCTCCAACGTATCTATAATTTTTGATTGTTCCATGCTATATTATATTCTGTTTTGGACATTATTGGGCTTTATTATACACTTTTATATTATTTTTGGGACTAACCTATTAACCGGAGGCCTAGCCCAGAATTGCTGTTTTTTTGCCTATTTCAGAGTTTTGCAGAAAAAGAATATCAAACGGAGTCCAAACGGAATGAAACCTTCGGGAACGTGATTTTTGGAACGAACGTGATACAGAGGACTTGGACCCTACGTGAAGACATCAACCAGGAGGCACGAGGTAGGGGGGCGCGCCTACCCCCCTAGGGCGCGCCCTCCACCCTCGTGGGCCCCCTGTTGCTCCACCGACGTACTCCTTCTTCCTATATATACCTACGTACCCCCAAACTACCAGATACGGAGCCAAAAACCTAATTCCACCGCCACAACCTTCTGTACTCGTGAATCCCATCTTGGGGCCTGTTCCGGAGCTCCGCCGGAGGGGGCATCGATCACGGAGGGCTTCTACATCAACACCATAGCCTCTCCGATGAAGTGTGAGTAGTTTACCGCAGACCTTCGGGTCCATAGTTATTAGCTAGATGGCTTCCTCTCTCTTTTTGGATCTCAATACAATGTTCTCCCGCTCTCTTGTGGAGATCTATTCGATGTAATCTTCTTTTGCGGTGTGTTTGTTGAGACCGATGAATTGTGGGTTTATGATCAAGTTTATCTATGAACAATATTTGAATCTTCTGAATTCTTTTATGTATGATTGGTTATCTTTGCAAGTCTCTTCGAATTATCAGTTTAATTTGGCCTACTAGATTGATCTTTCTTGCAATGGGAGAAGTGCTTAGCTTTGGGTTCAATCTTGCGGTGTCCTTTCCCAGTGACAGTAGGGGCAGAAAGGCACGTATTGTATTGTTGCCATCGAGGATAACAAGATGGGGTTTTTATCATATTGCATGAGTTTATCCCTCTACATCATGTCATCTTGCTTAAAGCGTTACTCTGTTCTTATGAACTTAATACTCTAGATGCATGCTGGATAGCGGTCGATGTGTGGAGTAATAGTAGTGGATGCAGAATCGTTTCGGTCTACTTGTCGCGGACGTGATGCCTATATACATGATCATGCCTAGATATTCTCATAACTATGCTCAATTCTGTCAATTGCTCAACAGTAATTTGTTCACCCACCGTAATACTTATGCTCTTGAGACAAGCCACTAGTGAAACCTATGGCCCCCGGGTCTATCTTCCATCATATTAATCTTCCAACACTTAGTTATTTTTATTGCCTTTTATTTTACTTTGCATCTCTATCATAAAAGTACCAAAAATATTATCTTATCATATCTATCAGATCTCACTCTCGTAAGTGACCGTGTAGGGATTGACAACCCCTTATCGCGTTGGTTGCGAAGATTTATTTGTTTGTGTAGGTGCGAGGGACTCGTGCGTGGCCTCCTACTGGATTGATACCTTGGTTCTCAAAAACTGAGGGAAATACTTACGCTACTTTGCTGCATCACCCTTTCCTCTTCAAGGGAAAACCAACGCAGTGCTCAAGAGGTAGCACCCCTCATCCATAGGAAAAAAGAAAAAGGAAAGCAAAAAAACATAGCCATGGTGTATGACAAGTGGGCCAACAAGGGATTAGGCCCACTTGTCATAGGCTATTTAATTTTAGATTAACTATATATCTAATTCTAAGTTAATTGAGAAAACTATTCCTAATCTAATAGTTTAATTAAGTTTAATCTAATCAGCCGACGACCTGGGGCCTCACGTTTGTGACCCAGGCAGTGTTTGGAACAGCGGCGCACTCCAGTGACCAAAGCCACGGCGGCTACGGCCGGAATCGCAACTCCGGCAACCATATGGTTGGCGGAGAGTACATGTCGGACGAGCGCGATGATGCACGTGCAATGGTACCAACAGAGCATGCTGGGGTGGGCGGAATCAACCACAACGACGAGCTCGGCGGCGACCGATGGCGGTGCTCGACGGATTCGAGCAGGCGGGCACGGATTCAGTGGTTTAGGGGCGTCATCTTAGGGGCACCATGAGCACGATGGCGACATTGATTTGTGGTTTAGCAGCGTAGGGGCGATGAATCGATGATGACGCTCCGGTGGACGCATACGAGGAAGACGGGCGATTCCGTCGTGTTGGGGAGGTCCTGCTCGAGCCGCTCCTGGGAGGAGACGTATTTGAGGCGTGCACGTCTCCTGGACAGATTTTTAGCCGTCTGTGAGGATGATGGACGCGGCGACGGCGAACGTCATGGCAACAGCCGTTCTCAGATGCGGCTAAGGGGAGGAGAGCGTGGGAAGGGAAGGAAAGCTAGCTATGGTTTTCCAGAGGGCCGTGTACGTCGCGAAGCAGCCCTACTGGAGCTACTGTGGCGGCAGCTGTCAAACAGCGGCTGACCGTGGCACCCACCGGCGTGTGCGCAGTCGACGAGCGGAGGAAGACTATGACTGGGGAGATGGGCTGGGCGTTGCGCTGTGCAGTTGGGCCAAAAGGTAAGCCCTCTCCCTCTCTTCTCTTTTAATTTCAGTTTTATTTTTTCCGGGGGTAAAAATGTCCGCCCCGTAGGCGGTCAAAGCCGTTTGACCAGACAGTAACGACAAGAAAGGGCATTTCTGTAAGGGCACCTCACGACACAGGGGTAAATTTAAGCACACTTCAAAATTAGGGGTAAATCTGAGTAGTGGGTTCAAGTTAGGGACACAAATGTAAAAGACCCTTCTTTTTCCGGGCCAAGATTGATTCGTTTCCTACTAAAATAGACAGATGATGAGGAAAGATCTCATTGCGCTCATTCTTAAACCTTACCTAATAAAAACACGCAACAAAACGGAAGGAAGCAATTAAAAACCTTATTTGAAATACTGGATCGTACTGGTCGAGTTATGCTTATACGCGTGACAGGTCATAGACAGAGAATACTGAACAATACCTCATTGCCAATTATGAGTTGCCAATTGTTTTAACGCCCGGGCTAGCCCAGCACAGCGATTTCTCAATCCTCATCATCTTCTCTCGGCTTCTATATAAGCACGTACGACCCTGAGACATAGACAAACACAAATCTATACCTGCTCTCCTCTTCCTTTCTCTGAGCGAGCAATGGCACCGAAGCGGAAGGGTGGCAATGGGCGGCAGAAGACCATCATGCGGCGGGTCGAGAAGGAGGGCGCCCGGCAGGTATGCTTCACCAAGCGCCGGCAGGGTCTGTTTAACAAAGCCAACGAGCTGGCGGTGATGTGCGGCGCCGAGGTAGCCGCCATTGCCTACTCACCCGCTGGCAATGCTTTCTCCTTCGGCCACCCCTCCGCTGAGGCCGTCATAGACCGCTTCCTGGCGGGCGACGGGACGGGAGTCCTGAGTGCCACCGACAATAACAAGTTGAAGAAGTTGCACCTGCAGCACGGCGAGCTGCGCACGCAGCTGAAGGAGGTGAAGATGCAGAAAGAGTGCATGGAGGAGGCCATGGCAAAGAAGCGCGCCGTGGGGGACCAGATTGCGGTCTGGCTTAACCCCGAACTAGGTGACATGGGGGAGGAGGAGATGATGGCCTTCGCCGCCAAGCTGATGCCGGTGCGGGTCGCCGTCTCTGAATGTGCAAACCAGGTACTCCTGAACCTGGGGATGGAGAACATCCTTCGCGCGTTCCAGGCGCCTGGGGTGCCACTGCCGCAACAGCACTTTGGTGGAAGTACCCTTGAGTTTGGTAGCACCAGCACTAACACTGGGATGGAGATGCAGCAGATGCATATGGCGATGCCTCCAACTCAAGGATTCGCCATAGGGATGGATACACACCATATGCCAATGGCGATGCCTCCGCCGGGCTTGGCCTATGGCATGAATATGCAGCAGAGTCTTATGTCGATTCCTCCACCGTCCAGGTTTGGCGCTGGGATGGAGATGCAACATATGGTTATGGTGATGTCGCCGCAACAAGGGTTTGCCGCCGGGACGGAGAAGAAGCAGGTGACTATGGCGATGCCACCGTCGGAGTTCCCTGCTGATATGGAGATGCCGCCACCCATGGGGATAGCCACTGGGATAGAGATGGTGCAGCAGGCAACTGGGACGAACATGGGGTTCCCATTCTGAGGAGAAGAAGACAAGATCCATATCGAGTTCTGAGTACGAGTGCGAGTCCGAGAGTGAGGGTCTGAGTCTGTCCGAGTTAAACTATCCATTGACGCATCGTATGCATGGATGGATGTCAATCTCTTAGTTCATTGCCAATCTAGTTATATTATTCATCGTGCTTGCAGGTGATGATCATCTACCTGTGTTGAAGATTCATTATCGTAGTATTAATGGCTTGCAATCTTTGTATTTGTGGTACCATGACAGGAAAGTAAGGAATGAAATACTATTAAGCCTTTTCTTTGATTCTCTCTGCTGGCAACAACACAAGAATGAACTGTTATGTAGTCGTGAGTCTTGACCATTCCGGGAAAGAGAAATTTATATCCCCGTCTGAATTAAAAGTTTTTATAATATATTTATTGGACATGAGAATTGCATATATTTCGAAAGATTTGAAACATAGATAAAATTGTGGTGCTATATGTATGCATGAGTTTTTTTGGTTTTGTTTACAAAAGCATGTGTTCGTGAGTTGCCTATGTTGTGTTGGTTCATTATAGAAATCCTAATTGTGCCATTCCTTTTTCATATTATGGTGACATCGAGAAGATGAGACATTATGTCTCTTTTAGTAATCTAGAAAAGGGCACTCGCAAAAATAAAATGGCATGTAAAAAACAAGAAAAGGGTTTGAAAATTTGCTTCTACATAGTTAGGGTGGCCATTGTTTTCGCTTGGACGGTCATGCATGGAGCACGATTTGCAAGCATGCATCCATGCTTGGTTGGAGTGACCGGTGAGAATGGGGTGTCACCCTATTGGCTAGGCCCGTAAGGAGTGTAGCCTGTGTTCGAGCCTTGGCTAACGACTAGTTCTTAAAGGTTAAAAATATGCCTCTAAGGGTTAATCCTGAATGGTCTCGTCCACAACACTATCATCCTAGATTTTTTGTTTGTTGTCATTCTTTTGAGCTGTTTTGTGGCCATATATAAGGCTCCATCTATGCATGGCCACAACATCGCAGGTCCCCTTGAGCATTGTGTATAGACAATCTTTGTTAGTCTTCAAAAAAGAAGGGAGGGCAGGGGAGGAGTCCTTATCTCAATTCTTCCATGAGTTGGTTGCACTCTAGAAAGTCGACGACGCATGATCTGTTCTCTCTCTCTCTCGCTTGCTTATTTTTGTTTGCGGGGTGGTTCTCTGTCGCTTGCTGCCTGCTTCTGTTTTGAGTTTTCGTATGATAGTTTACTAGTACATGGTTTGTGATACTTGATTAACAAATTGTCTTTTCAATAGAACGAATCAACTATTTGGCTGCAACATAAAGGAATTTGTCAACGGCCGAAGACTTCTAAGCACCCAGAAAGAATTTGCCACTATTTGAATTTGATATAAATTCAGCCAACCGTTTTTTATTCGCAAGCAGGTGGTGTTAATTACTACATATTATTCGTCCAGCAGTCATTGCTATTCATTCAATAGCATCGTGTCAGCTGCATCATCAGCCACCGTTGGAGGCATCGTACGTGTGGTTGCCTCTTGACCTGTGAGGCCGCGGCCCCTTTTTGATTGAACAGTTAGCTGACTATCCGTTAGTTAGGCTAGGCTAAGAACAAATGTCATTCACACTGAACAAAACGGTTGCTGATGTCGCATGTGCATAGTCCGTAGATGTGTGTGTGTAGTCGCGTAACAATTGTGTGTAGTGGTGTGCGTGCGTGTGTGATGTGTGTGTTATGCACATATTTTACTTTATCCATGTAACTAAGGTTAAAGAAAACGGTTGCAGACATAACCTGTCAAAACATGTGCTCTGATTTTATTCTATTGTCAAAACATGCATGACCATGAGCATGGGAAAAAATGCAGTTGTAGCTTTTGCCCCCACTTAGCGAAGCATGCTTTGGACGGATGAGGAACTATCTATATCTAGGTCAGGCGCACCTGAAAAGGACAGGCTATGATCCATGGAAGAGGGGTTGGAATATTAGGTTTGCTGACTAAAGTGTCGGAAGGGAGAGAGGGATTTGGTGGAATTGTTGTTGTATTGTTTGAGCCTCGTGGGCGCATATATAGGAGTACAATGATCAACTTGGAGTACAAGACAAGGCAGGACCAAATCCTAGTCTATCCTATACTTCCTAATAATCGTATACTCAACATCCCCCCGCGGTCACAACGGTAGCGACCCAGACGGTGAGACTGAAGAAGAATCTGAAGGCAAGCCGACGGACACCCCCACAGTTGCAACGGTCGACGCATCATGGAGTCGTGGCTGGAGTGGAAACCGACGAGGTTGCTCAAGCAGGCAGTAGCCCTTTGTGCCGTTTGTCGAGGTAGCCGAGAACGTAGGTGGTGTAGCCGTAGTCGAGGTAGCCGTGCAAAGAATGCCGTGGTCGATGTCGAGTCGGGGTGACCGGTGTCGAGGAAGTCGTCGTGGAGCCGCGGGCGCAAGGGGGTGCCGAGTTAGCATGGGCGCAGTGGTGTCGAAGTAGTGGTGCACCGGGGAGAAGATGTTGTTGATGACGCGTCGCGGCGGGTTTGCCAAGCCCGGGGACACATCATGGACGAAGGCACGCAACGGTGTTGCCAGCACCGGGCATGCGTAGACGGACGAAGACAAAGTTGACAAAGCGCCTACCAGGCTTGCCAGGCCCGGGGACACGTCGTGGATGAAGGCACGCATCGGTGTTGCCAGCACCGGGCATGCATAGACGAGGGACCTGCACGAGCTGTACGCCATGTCGGAGAAGTCGGAGGGGCCAGCAGAGAAGAACTCAACGACGATTGCGGCGTCCATCGGCGCGGGGCCGATGTCACCAACGGTGGTCGGAGTAGACGAAGTGGTCGGGGCAGATGACGGTGACGCTGGCGACGACGTGGTGCTTGGACGAAGACGAAGGGGGTGGACGGGCGGCGGCGGTGGTTACGAAGGTAGCGGCGGCGGCGGCCAAAGAAGAGCGGCGGCGGCGGCCTGACGGTGGCGGCGGCGGCTAGGTTAGGAGTGCGGCGGCGGTGCTCGAAGTAGGCGAAGAACCCTGACAGCTTGACGAAGACCGACGCGGACGGTGGCGTTCCCGCGCCAAGGGAGAAGGCGCGGCGCATACCACGGGAAGTCGACGCGCGGTGACGGCGGAGTGGACCGCGGGCCGCGGCGCTACGCCCCAAAGGGGCAATGCATCGGTGGCAGGCGGGTCGGGGTGACGGCGGGGACCGCGGGCCACGACGCTGCAGCCCGAAGGGGCGACGCAACGGCGGTTCGCGAGTCGGTGCAGCCGCGGGCACGGCCTCGGGGTGGCGGCGGGGACCGCGTATCGTGGCACGACGGCCTGAAGGAGCGACGCAGCGGCGACGCACGAGTCGATGCAGCCGCGAGGAGAACCACGGGGCGGCGGCACTGCGGCCCGACGCAGCGGCAGCCCGATGCTTGATCGGCGGAGAGGCGCGCGGTACTCAGGACGATCTTCACGGGACCTGCGGAGGCGCGCGTAACCGACAGGCCAGGTCGGTCGTGCGGTGTAGATGAGGCGGATCGCGGCGGCGAGCGGGTGATCAAGCCAATCGCGCGTGAGGTCGGGGACACCGCTCGATGGAGGCGGGGTGGCGGCGGAGTCCGAGATGAGGCCGGCGACGACGGACGGCATGGGACGTCGTGCGGACAAGCTTGTTAGCACCGGCACCCGGGCTGCCAAAGCAGCGCCGGCGCCCGGGCAGCGAGGCCCGAGCGACCAACGGAGCAGCGGCGCCCGAGTTGAGGAAGCCGACGAGCCTGACGTAGCCGTCCCGACGCAGCCGAGGACGAGGCCGGCGAGGTAGACCGCCGGGCCGCCGTGCAGACACGGCAGAGGCGGGTGACGTGGATCGATGGGCTGGCCGGTGCGCGAGCGACGGCTATGATTGGCCGTCGCATGGCACGAGGCCGCCGGGTCGGGGCGATGCAGGTATCCCGGTCGGAGCAGGGCGGTGACGGCCGGTGCAGGGCAACGGACGGACCGACGCGTGAACAGCGGCTGGCCCTAACGGGCCGCCTCGGCGCTGGACCGGACGAGATGCATCAGGCGGCTGGACATGGCACTGGTAGAAGCGTGCAACTGAGAGGGGCATGAGATGTACAGCAGTGCATGAAGGCTGAGTTGATGCATGAGGAGACGAGCAGCCTCCAGCCGCGAGTTGCCTACACGCACCATGCACAAGCACATACGTGCATGGACACGGCCACGCGCGGAGTGGATTTCCGATCCGGCGCCCGGCGTTGGAGCCAAGCATATCCACGCGTGGTGCGTGAGTGGCCGCGGGCTGCACGCCGAGGAGCCGAGGACGCAGGTCCAGCGCAAGGCCGGCCAAGCGGCCGCCGTCCAGCATGCCAAGCCCGAGGCACCATCTAGCCGGAGACGATGAAGATGTCGATGAAGTAGACGCGCGTTGTAGTCGACTGACGACAGCAGGCGACGCAAACCGATCTACGGATCGGAAAACCAAAAAGAAACGCTGATCAAGACGAATGGCGCGAGAGAAAATCCGGATTAAGTGATCGAGAAAAAGACTCTCTAGGGCAGCCGATCAACATGACGGGCGGACGAACCCTAGGTATGGGCGGCGCTGCCCCCGATGGCGATCATGGAGATCCGCCCCGGGGGCGGCGCGGTGCGGAAGCGGCGGCGGCTAGGGTTTGGATCGAGATTAGACTGATACCATGTTGGAAGGGAGAGAGGGATTTGGTGGAATTGTTGTTATATTGCTTGAGCCTCGTGGGCATATATATAGGAGTACAATGATTAACTTGGAGTACAAGACAAGGCAGGACCAAATCCTAGTCTATCCTATACTTCCTAATAATCGTATACTCAACATAAAGCATGGACAGCAGCGTGTCTGTGTAAAAACGGATAAGGGAACCATCTAAAGAGCAACTCTAGCAGACCCCACAAAAAGCCCCGACCCGCAAAATAACCGCCAAAATGCGGGTCGACGCGGAAAATCCCACGCGAACAGACCCCGCGCGGGGCCGGCCCGCAAAATTTTTTTAGGGGTGCGGCAAAATCTCGGCCCCAACCCGCGAATACGTGGGTTTCCGCCTCGCCCCTACGGTGCCCCATATCGCAGTAAAGCGGTTGGCGGGAGGGACATTTCAGCTCGCGCCTTTTCCCCATCTCCTTCCGCCGCCCGCCCGCCCTTGGTTCCGCCCGTCCGCCGCCGGCGATTATGGCCAAATCTGCGGGCAGAATCGCGCCGCGGAGGCATTCCCCACCCTCCAGCACCGATTCGCTGCACACACCCCCCCCCGATCCGATGAGAAGAGCCGCCCCTCGTCGCTGTCGCCGCCAGGGATCGACCGCCCTCGAGCCCGCCCCTTGTCGCCGCCCGGGATCACCCGCCACACGAGCCGCCGGTCAGTGTTTGTTTTGTGCTTCGTGCCGAGTGTTATGCCTAGTTGATTGATGTTGTGTTATCCTTCACAATATGATCCTCGAAGATGAGACAGGAATGAACTTAGAGTTCTTCTACGACAATGTGGGTAGCCGTGTCAAACCAGCTAGAGACCCTAACCGCATTAGAGCTTTTCTTCAGACCTACAAAGAGATTGAAAATGCAAACACCCACTTTCAACTTCTGGAGGATCTCATTGATCACCATTGGCAAAGGGCTGGACAGTAACAAACTCATTTTTCTATTCATTTGAATTTGTATCCGGGACAAGTTTTGTATTGCATTATTTAGTTTGCTTCGGTGATTTGAATAATTATTTGTAATGTGGATGATTGTTGTATTGTATTGGTATTGAATAATTATTTCGTTTGCTTCGGTGATTTGAATAATTATTTTGTAGTGTGGATGTTTGTTTTATTTTTGTGGTGTGGTATTGATATTTGCGGACCGGCGGGATGCAGCGGCGCAATAGCAGACCCCGCAAAGCCGACCCGTAAAAAAGTATATTCCGCGAATATCCTTTTATACGGGTTCGTTTGGGGGGGTCTGCCTCTGTGGCCGTCCGCGTCGGCCCGCAAAGCCGTTTTTCCCCGAACTGCAAACGCGTTTTGTGGGCCGGCGGGATGCAGGGTCTGCTAGAGATGCTCTAAGCATATGTAGAATTCCGTTATCGATGATGGCACACACACCAACACGAGGTATCTGTATATCTATCTAAGGGCATCTCTAACGCTGACCCTCAAACCTCCCACAACCGTCCGGACTACGCTGTCCGGATTGTAGAAGTCATCCAACGTGATTTCTCTCGTAAATCGGAGACAAAAATGGAGGGATTTGTGGGAGTCCGGACAAATGAATGCCAATTTGTGCATTATGAATTAGTACTAATTTGCCAGCATCATAGCGCCAAAGCACAGTGCCTTGGTATTTTTTTCCTTCAGTCCTGGTTTTATTATTGCTTAGGTCTTAATTAGTCAGCAAGCACCGTGAGTATGCATGCCAGTTTTTTGTTGCTCCCCTTAGCCATCTGGAAAGATGGTGTTTTTAGGTAAAGCAGTCTTCAGCGAATGTGCATCTCAGCCGACCTATACTCGTAGTGTGTGGTCTTGAGTGAGTATGCATGTCAGTTTGAAATACGAGAGCCTCAGTTTTTTCATCAAGAACAGGCACAGATGGGTGTTTCTCACGTGCTATCTCTATTTCTAATGGATGACTTGCTAGTCTCCGTTTCATCCGGGTTTTTTTGTCTCAACCTTTCACCTTTGTTTGGTTTTTTCGTCCCTTCTCCCACCTTCTCCGTAACGATCCCCTCGCACATAGTGAAAAAACAAATCAGATGACAACGTACCGAGGATCCCTCATATGAAAAATCTCTACTCTTAATGGATGACTTCGGATTTTTTAGTCTCAACCTCCCACCTCCGTCTGGTTTTTTCGTCCCTCCTCCCACCTCCCCTGTAACGATCCCTCGCACATAATCCCCTCGCACGTAATGAAAAAAATCAGTTGACCACGTACTGAGGATCCCTCACACGAAAAACAATCAGACGAAGACCATGTAGCCAAAGCCCCTCGCACGAAAAAAAATCAGACGAACCAGGAGTGAGAGTGCGAGACCCCCCTCCCACGAAGCAGGGAGCGAGGCCCCCCTCGAACGAAAAAAATTCTGACGAACGAGGATGCCCTCGATCTACTCGCTCCGACGACGGGAACCACGCCCCAGCCACCATCTTGGATCCCTTCGGCGCCACCTAGGTCCTAGAGGAGTCCGATCCCTTCGCCATCGCGAAAAAAACATACGCCGCTGGTCTCCTATCAATCCAACTACCGCCTTGGGACGCTGCCGCTGCCACCATCGCGGAACCCCATGGCAGGGTGATGTCTACTACGCAACTTTATTCTTGTAGACACGTGTTGGGCCTCCAAGCGCAGAGTTTTGTAGGACAGTACCAATTTTCCCTCAAGTGGATGATCTCAGGTTTATCAATCCGTGGGAGGCGTAGGATGAAGATAGTCTCTCTCAAACGACCCTGCAACCAAATACAAGAAATCTCTTGTGTCCCCAACACACCCAATACAATGGCAAATTGTATAGGTGCACTAGTTTGGCGAAGAGATGGTGATAAAAGTGTAATATTGATGGTAGAAATATATTTTTATAATCTGAATAAATAAAAACAGCAAGGTAGCAAATAGTAAATGAGCACAAAACCGGTATTGCAATGCTTGAAAATGAGGCCTAGGGTCCATACTTACGCTAGTGCAATCTCTCAACAATGCTAATATAATTGGATCATATAACCACCCCTCAAAGTGCGATGAAGAATCACTTCAAAGTTCCTATCTAGCGGAGAACATAAGACGGAGTTGTTTGTAGGGTACGAAACCACCTCAAAGCTATTCTTTCCGATCAATCTATCCTAGAGTTCGTACTAAAATAACACCAAGCTATTCTTTCAGATCGATCTAACCAAAGAGTTCGTACTAAAATAACACCAAAGCAAATTCAGATTCATAATATTCAATCCAACACAAAGAACTTCAAAGAGTGCCCCAAGATTTCTACCGGAGAAACAAAGACAAGAACGTGCATCAACCCCTATGCATAGATTACCCCAATGTCACCTCGGGAATCCGCGAGTTGAGTGCCAAAACATATATCAAGTGAATCAATACGATACCCCATTGTCACCACGAGTATTCAATTGCAAGACATATATCAAGTGTTCTCAAATCCATAAAAGTATTCAATCCAATAAAAACAAAATCTCAAAGGGAAAACTCAATTCATCACAACAAGATAGAGAGGGAGAAACACCATATGATCCGACTATATTAACAAAGCCCGCGATACATCAAGATCGTGACATCTCAAGAACACGAGAGAGAGAGAGAGAGAGAGAGAGAGAGAGAGAGATTAAACACATAGCTACTGGTAC
>NC_057808.1:8695906-8703192 GCF_018294505.1 Triticum aestivum | reverse complement strand
GAATGGGGTCTAGATCGATTTTCGGTGGCTACAGAGCCTTGCGGCGGCGGAACTTCTAATCTAGGTTAACCCCGAGGGTTTTCGAAATATTTGGGAATTTATAGGGTAAAGAGGGGGTGTGGGAGGCCACCGAGGTGGCCACAACCCACCTGGGCGCGCCTGGCCCCCCAGGCGCGCCCTGGTGGGTTGTGCCCCCTCGGGGTGAAGGAAATATGCCCTAGAGGCAATAATAAAGTTGTTATTTATATTTCCTTATATCATGATAAATGTTTATTATTCATGCTAGAATTGTATTAACCGGAAACTTAGTGCATGTGTGAATATATAAACAAACAGAGTGTTACTAGTATGCCTCTACTTGACTAGCTCGTTGAATCAAAGATGGTTGAGTTTCCTAGCCATAGACATGAGTTGTCATTTGATTAATGGGATCACATCATTAGAGAATGATGTGATTGACTTGACCCATTCCGTTAGCCTAGCACTTGATCGTTTAGTTTATTTGCTATTGCTTTCTTCATGACATATACATGTTCCTATGACTATGAGATTATGCAACTCCCGAATACCGGAGGAACACTTAGTGTGCTACCAAACATCACAACGTAACTAGGTGATTATAAAGGTGGTCTACAGGTGTCTCCGATGGTGTTTGTTGAGTTGGCATAGATCGAGATTCGGATTTGTCACTCCGATTGTCGGAGAGGTATCTCTGGGCCCTCTCGGTAATGCACATCACTATAAGCCTTGAAGCAACAATGTGACTAATGAGTTAGTTGCGGGATGATGCATTACGGAACGAGTAAAGAGACTTGCCGGTAACGAGATTGAACTAGGTATTGAGATACCGACGATCGACTCTCGGGCAAGTAACATACCGATGACAAAGGGAACAACGTATGTTGTTATGCGGTTTGGCCGATAAAAATCTTCGTAGAATATGTGGGAGCCAATATGAACATCCAGGTTCCGCTATTGGTTATTGACCAGAGACGTGTCTCGGTCATGTCTACATAGTTCTCGAACCCGTAGGGTCCGCACGCTTAATGTTCCGTGACGATCGGTATTATGAGTTTATGTGTTTTGATTTACCGAAGATATTTTGGAGTCCCGGATGTGATCACAGACATGACGAGGAGTCACGAAATGGTCGAGACATAAAGATTGATATATTGGACGGCTATATTCGGACACCGGAAGTGTTCCGGGTGATTTCGGAGAAAACCGGAGTGCCGAAGGGTTACCGGAACCCCCCGGGGAAAGATTGGGCCTACATGGGCCATAGGGAAGAGGGGAGGCAGCCCATAGGGGGCAGCCGCGCCCCCTCCCTATAGGGAGTCCTAATTGGACTAGGGAGGGGGGCTCCCCCCCCCCTCTCCTTCTCCTCTTCCTCTCCTTTCCCTCTTTCCCCTTCTCATCCTAGTTGGACTAGGAAAGGAGGAATCCTACTCCTACTAGGAGGAGGATTCCTCCCCTCCTTGGCACGCCCTAGGGCCGGCCAGCCTCCCCCCTTGCTCCTTTATATACGGGGGCAGGGGGCACCCTAGAACACAACAACGAACATTGTCTTAGCCGTGTGCGGTGCCCCCCTCCACCATAATCCACCTCGGTCATATCATTGCAGTGCTTAGGCGAAGCCCTCCGCCGGTAGCTTCATCATCATCGTCATCACACCGTCGTGCTGACAAAGCTCTCCCTCGACACTCAGCTGGATCGAGAGTTCGTGGGACGTCACCAAGCTGAACGTGTGCTGATCGCGGAGGTGCCGTACTTTCGGTACTAGGATTGGTCGGATCGTGAAGACGTACGACTACATCAACCGCGTTGTCATAACGCTTCCACTTTCGGTCTACGAGGGTACGTAGACAACACTCTCCCCTCTCGTTGCTATGCATCACCTAGATGGATCTTGCGTGTGCGTAGGAATATTTTTGAAATTACTGCGTTTCCCAACAGTAGCATCCGAGCCAGGTCTATGCGTAGATGTTATATGCACGAGTAGAACACAAGTGAGTTGTGGGCAATAATAGTCATACTGCTTACCAGCATGTCATACTTTGATTCTGCGGTATTGTTGGATGAAGCGGTTCGGACCGACATTACGCGTACGCTTACGCGAGACTGGTTCTACCGACGTGCTTCGCACACAGGTGGCTGGCGGGTGTCAGTTTCTCCAACTTTAGTTGATTCGAGTATGGATACACTCGGTCCTTGTTGAAGGTTAAAACAGCACACTTGACGAAAAATCGTTGTAGTTTTGATGCGTAGGTAAGAACGGTTCTTGCTCAGCCCGTAGCAGCCACGTGAAACTTGCAACAACAAAGTAGAGGACGTCTAACTTGTTTTTGCAGGGCGTGTTGTGATGTGATATGGTCAAGACATGATGCTAAATTTTATTGTATGAGATGATCATGTTTTGTAACAGAGTTATCGGCAACTGGCAGCAGCCATATGGTTGTCGCTTTATTGTATGAAATGCAATCGTCATGTAATTGCTTTACTTTATCACTAAGCGGTAGCGATAGTCATAGAAGCAATAGTTGGCGAGACGACAACGATGCTTCGATGGAGATCAAGGTGTCAAGCCGGTGACGATAGTGATCATGATGGTGCTTTGGAGATGGAGATCAAAGGCACAAGATGATGATGGCCATATTATATCCCTTATATTGATTGCAAGTGATGTTTATCCTTTATGCACCTTATTTTGCGTAGTTCGGCGGTACCATTATAAGACGATCTCTCACTAAATTTCAAGGTGCAAGTGTTCTCCCTGAGTATGCACCGTTGCGAAAGTTCGTCGTGCCGAGACACCACGTGATGATCGGGTGTGATAAGCTCTACGTTCACATACAACGGGTGCAAGCCAGTTTTGCACACGCAGAATACTTGGGTTAAACTTGACGTGCCTAGCATATGCGGATATGGCCTCGGAACACTGAGACTGAAAGGTCGAGCGTGAATCCAAAGCAATGTTTGTTTGCAAATTATTATTAAAGTGTTTACGATGCATTAGACTGATAAGATAGGGATCCAGAAGAACGCCTGTCATATGATGAAAGGTGAATAAAACAACAACTTAAAGAGAAAGGAAGTGTCCAAAGGGTGTTAGTACGACTTACACGCCTAGGAAGTCCGGGGCTAACGCCACTCTTAAGTTGGGTGCTTCTTTTGCGAGTAGGAGAAATACTAAAAGTTAAACTGTTAGAAGTATAAAGGCAGAAAGAAAGATGACTGGAATATCCAGCTCATGTATGAATGTCATACAAGTTTTTGATGTATAGAAGGCTGGTCAAAGATATAGTTCTTGGGAATTATGGTTAAACATGGTAATCACTAATTCTTGGGTATTGTGAGTTAATCACAAAGATACCCGCTCGATTGCATTCTGTTGCGAATCAATGTAAGAGCTACTATGGCCTAAAAAGACTAGCCAGGAATGAGGTTTTAATACATGCTGGGAACATAGTAAAAGTTACTATACCTTCCATCGGTGTATTACCTATGTATTTTCTTTCATAATTCATTTTAGAGTTTCTCACACTCTAGCCCTTTGCATAAGGTATCTTGCAAGAAGGTTGTTCATAAGAGAACTTTTGATGTTCAGTATTATGAATAAACATAAGGGCCATACTTTCATTATGAATGAGATGTATGTTATGAATAATGATATTAATATATTACCTCTATGTTTACTTTCATAATTCATTTTAGAGTTTCTTACACTCTAGCCCATTGCACAATGTTTATTGCAAAAGGGTTGTTCATAAAAGAACAATTGTTGTTCAGTATTATGAATAACATGAAGGGCCATGCTTCCATCCAAGATGGGATGTATGTTATGAATATTGATGGTAAAATGATACATCCATAACACTGACGCTAAATGTCGCAAGACTATGAGAATACCACACATGTGTGGCACTGCATTTGGTCACATTGGAGAAACCGGCATGGAAAAATTCCATTATGATGGATTTTGAAGTCGTTTGATATTGAATCATCTAACACTTGCAACTTTTCTCCGAAAAGTGAAGTGACGGAAATACCGTTCACAGGCCATAAGGAACGAGCAACAAACTTATTGGTGATCATACATTTTTATGTGTGTAGTTCAATAAATGTTGTTGCAAGTAGTGGATTTATATATCTTTAGAAATGACTCAAGTAGATATATGGATATTTGCTTGATCAGACGTAAGTCTGGATCTTTTGAAATCATTCGAAAGGTTTTCAAAAATGAAGTAGAAGTTATTGTAACAAGGAAATTATGTGTCTGCAATTTTATTGCAGAAAGGAATATTTGAGTTACAAGTTTAGCGAATGTCTGATGAGTTGTGAAAAGAGTTTCATAACTTACAACTCCCGGAACACCACTATGAGTGGAATGTCTGTGAAGATGTAATCAAACCATTTATGACATGGTAAGATCAAACATGACATAAATAAATTTGCCAATATCACTTTTAAAGAGTAATGCTTTAGAGACTGCGGCTTTTACACTGAAAAGAGCTCCATCAGGTCTGTTGAAATGACGGCATGGTATGGTACGCCCAACCATGTTATATCTTTTCTTAACATTTGGAATATGGGGCTTGTGTAAAAGGTTACAAACCTATTCCAAATCAGACAAGTGCTACTTTGTAAGTTATCCCAAGTCATTGGGTATTCCCCCACCACTATACCGAGGCAAAGGATTTTTGCCACAAAACGGTATGCTTTTAAAGAGAATAGTTCTTGCAAAAGGGTAAGTGGGAGGACAGTGCAACTCGACGAGATAACAAGTATCTTCGTCATCAGGTCAAAGGAAAGGAACCTTGGAAGTAATTCCAGAGTTTCCTACTGCGACTGATACGGAAGCCTCTACATTAGATGTATGGACTTCGGTCGAACTTGTAGCTGAACAACGTAGGCAAAGCTCGTGCAAACCTCTCAGGTGCGCAAACGAGATATTGTTGTTAGACAACATTATACCTATGATACACAAGGAAGCGTTGATGGGCCCTGACTCCGGAATTGGCTGAATGCCAATATAATCCGAGATAGTTTCCATAAATGATTCAAGATTTAAATCTTGATAAACCCTCCGAAAGACTTGGAGTCTAACGGATTGTGATGGGACTATAAACTGATATGGATAAAAATGTTTTATCCATTAAGCTCGACTTGTTGCAATAACAAGTTCAAGGAGTTTACGACAATGAGATTGTCTCACCGTAGCAATGCTTAAAGTCGGTTCGGGTTAAACTAGCAATTAATACATATTTCAAACATGAGATATGCAACATGGATGACAAAAAAATTTCCATGAAATGGAAATACAACCTAGGACTTGTATGTGATACAATCCAAAGTATTTTGTCAGTCCAGAGTATGCTAGTAAGTATGCAAACTTCAGAGTTCCAGCAATGGACGGAAGAGAGCAAAATGGAGTTGGAATCATCGTTTTTGATGGAATGGTCAAAGGGGTTTGACTTCATCAATGAGTAACGAAGATGCTTGTGGTTTCAAGAAAGTAAGAGGGAGCATAATAATATTTCGGAAAACCTTGTGTGCTTGACACATTGTTAATTGGAAATAAATTTCTTGGCACGAATTAGGACTTCATTTGAAAATAGTTTTGCGATGAAGCGCTTGGGCTAAATAGCCTTGATATTAGCCATAATGATCTATGGAGATAGATTTACCTAATGGGGCTGAGCAAAAATACATATTGACAAGATGCTAAAACCATTTAGCACTAAGAACGACAAGGAGTGATTCTTGCCGAAGTCACATGGAAAGAGTTTTTGCAAGAATCGGTGTCCCAAAACACTGATGAGCAAAATACATGATGGAGATTCCACACACTCATGTGTTTGGATTAATCATGTATTCCATGGTATGTAAAACAACCAGATATGTCCAATACTCCCAAGCTGTTGCGAGTATAGATACCAAAGTGATCAAAAGTACTGATCATGGGACAATAGTGAAAAAGGGTCATTGAGTACTAAAGTAGCACTTATGACATGTTTCCTCGCAAGTGGAGATCATGAAGAGTTCGTTGTAAAAGGCTACATCGATACAGTCTTCATCTTTTCTCCATGCGATTTTCGATTTAAATTTAGGTTTTTGTGTAACACACAATATGGTGGCATAGTTAGTTGGAAATTGTTCCAAACAAGTTACTGTGGCGAATTCTATAACAAAGGCGAAGTATGTTGCCGCTTTAGAAGCGACAAAGAGAAAGATGTTGAATCATATCGTTCATTCATGAACTTAGTATAGTTCCAAGAAGGCTTTGGTCAATGGGACACTATTGCAAATAGTTGCTCCATAGCTCAGTCTGAGGAATCAGGTTTCGACCATTGATTCACATATATACAAAGCCAAGTCCGCACAAAATATGAATTTTGCGAAAGCGTGAAAACGCGAGGATATGCAGAGATACACACGGAGCTGAAGTTGCCAGATCCGATGGACATCAGGCTATACCACATGCGAAGCAATTTTTACACCAGTATGCCATAGATGTAAAGTGCATTAGCATTAACTAGATTATTGAGTCTAGTGCAAGTGGGAGTCAATAGGAGATATGACCTAGAGGCAATAATAAATGATATTATTTATCTCCAAGTTCATAATTATGTTTATGTTCTGTAACACCCCTCATGTAACTTGCCATATTTGTAACTCCGACTCTTGCCATTTTTCGGCTATGTGTTATGTTTTTCCCTCCGTTGTCGGGTTTTGTCTTTCGTTTTGTATTTTGTCATGTCATGTCATGCATTTTCATATCATGTCATCATGTGCATTGCATTCGCATACGTGTTCGTCTCATGCATCCGAGCATTTTCCCCGTTGTCCGTTTTTCAATCCGGCGCTCCTATCTCCTCCGGTGCACCCCTCTTGTTTTCTTTCGTGTGCGTGTGTCAAACTTTCTCGAAATGGACCGAGGCTTGTCAAGTGGCCTTAATATACCACCGGGAGACTACCGGTCAAGTTTCGTTCCATTCGGAGGTCGTTTGGTACTCCATCGGTTAACCGGGCCTCCGCAATGTCCATTTGAGTGTCCAGCAAAAACCCCCTCCAAAACCAGCCCAAAACCCACCAAACTCTCTTCCATGCTCTAGGTCGTTCGATCACGATCGTGTGGGCGAAAACCGCACCTCATTTGGAGCCTCCTAGCTCCCTCTACCTATTTATAAGTGGGCATCTCGAAAAACGAAATCTCAGACGAAACCCTAAGTTTTTCCCTCCGCGCCGCCGGACGCGTCCGCCGTCGGCCGGACACGTCCGCCGCC
>NC_057808.1:8664323-8695308 GCF_018294505.1 Triticum aestivum | reverse complement strand
GGCTCCGGCCGCCGCCCGCCGCCCCGCCGGCGGCCCCCCCTCCTCCGGCGCCTCTCCTCTCCTCCGACCGCCGCGCCTCCGGCCCTCCTTCTCCTCCTCCGGCCGTCGTCCCGCCGGCGAGCGAGCCCGAGCTCCAACGGGTCAATCCGATCTGGTAGAACCCCCCGTTGACTTTCTCGTCCTCGTTAATTTTTCTAAGTCCTAATTTTTCTCAGCATATGCTCCTGTTCGAGATGCGATAACTTCTTGCATGTAGCTCCGATTTGCGCGTGTAATATGTCAAATTGATCGCCTCGTGATGCTCTTCATTTTTTTCAATTGCACCATTTTCATTAGAGGTCATCTTGATGCCCAAATCTTCGTTGGAAGAGGGCTAGTTGCTGTTAATCTCTGGTTCTTACCAGAACTTGGAGATTTGTCATTTTTGTATCATTTATTCTGTGCATCTTTTGAGCATGAGCTCTACATGTGTTTTGAAGTATGTCATTCCATCTTTCCAGTGGTATAGTACATGTATTTTTGTGATCTCTGTGGTGACTAGCACAAGCATGCAAAGTAGGCCCCGTAATATTTCTGATTTCAGAGACTTAGTGATTTCTCTAAGTCCTTGTCTGCTGTAATTTTGTTGCCATGTAAACTTGATGCTACAGAGAGATCCATGCATATTTTGGAGATGTTCAGTAAGGATGTTTTGTAGCTATAGTTGTAATTGATCCATTTCTGCAATTGTTTGCAATCTTAGAGTACCATAGCATGACTCAATCTTGCTCTACTTTTGCTATAAAATATTTCTGGCAGATTCTTAACATGAGATGCATTTTTGCCAAGCTTATTGTAGTTGATCCATACATGCTATGCAATTGTTATTGCCATGGATAGCTTCATAAACATGCCATCTTGCTGTAGGTATGCTGGGTTTGTCATGAATTTCTCTGTAGTGAGTGCATCAAGCTCACAAATAGGCCTACTTATTAATATTTCTGCCATGCTCTGTTTTCTGCCAAGTCTGAAACCTGATAACGGAACTTGCTATGTTTACATGTTTGCCATCATATCTTCTGGTCCTTTTTGGCTTATGGTCAGTAAGGGACTTTTGTCATGTGCATTTAGTAGAACACTACCATGCCTTGTTTTGCTATTTTAAGTTCCTGTAGCATGTTGATTTCATGCTCTGAACATTGCTACCTGATGCTGTTTTCTGCCATGTCCAGTTTTTTTCATTAAGTCTGTGAACCTGTAATCTTTTGCACTTTTGCCATGCTTGTTTGAGCTTGATATGTTGTGAACTAGCCGTAGCTCAGTGTTCATCTTTTGTCAAGCATCTCCTGTAGTTTACTGTCATGTGCTTTGTTGCTATGTTGGGGTGCTGTATCATTGTTACTTGTTGCATTTTAAGTGCTATCTTGCTGTTAATCGCAGATTAGTATCATTCTTGTTTTGCTTGCCATTTGCAAACCGTGCATCCGATTCCGGTGATCTTTATATCGATTTCGACCGAAATCATCTCATCTTTCCAGTGGCATGCTTAGTTTGCCAAGTTACTGCCATGTTCATCATTTTCCTTCCGGAGCACGCATATGCATCGCATCTCATATCTCGCATATCATACATGTTTTGCATCATGTTGCTTGTGCATTTCTCGTGGTTGATTGTGGTTCCGTTTGTTTGTATTCTTGTCTTGGGTAGATCCGGGAGACGAGTTCGTGAACGAGGAACCTGTCGAGTACGCTTACGAGGATCAAGCTTTCGACAACTCTGAGAATCTTGCAGGCAAGATGACCACCCCTCGAAATCACTTCTATCTTTGCTATGCTAGTTGTTCGCTCTATTGCCATGCTCGCTACCTATCACTTGCTATATCATGTCTCCCATTTTAGCCATGTCAGCTCTAACCATCCTTTCCTAGCAAACCCTTGTTTGGCTATGTTACCGCTTTTGCTCAGCCCCTCTTATAGTGTTGCTAGTTGCAGGTGAAGTTGAAGTTTGTTCCATGTCGGAACATGGATATGTTGGGATATCACAATATCTCTTATTTAATTAATGCATCTATATATTTTGGTAAAGGGTGGAAGGCTCGGCCTTATGCCTGGTGTTTTGTTCCACTCTTGCCGTCCTAGTTACTATTATACCGGGATTATGTTCCTTGAGTTTGTGGTCCTTACGCGGTCGGGTGATTTATGGGACCCCCTTGACAGTTCGCCTTGAATAAAACTCCTCCAGCAAGGCCCAACCTTGGTTTTACCATTTGCGACCTATACCTTTTTCCCCGGGTTTTCTAGAGCCCGAGGGTCATCTTTATTTTAAACCCCGGGCCAGTGTTCCTCTGAGTGCTGGTCCTAACTAGAGCCACTTGCAGCGCCACCTTGGGGAAACTCGAGGATTGGTTTTAGCTGTACGTAGTGTTCATCCGGTGTGCCCTGAGAACGAGATATGTGCAGCTCCTATCGGGATTTGTCGGCACATTCGGGCGGCTTTGCTGGTCTTGTTTTACCATTGTCGAGATGTCTTGTAAACCGGGATTCCGAGACTGATCGGGTTTTTCCGGGAGAAGGTTTATCCTTCGTTGACCGTGAGAGCTTATGATGGGCTAAGTTGGGACACCCCTGCAGGGTTTATCTTTCGAAAGCCGTGCCCACGGTTATGAGACAGATGGGAATTTGTTAATGTCCGGTTGTAGATAACTTGTCACTTGACCCAATTAAAATACACCAAGTGTGTGTGTAGCCGTGATGGTCTCTTCTCGGCGGAGTCCGGGAAGTGAACACGGTCTGGGTTATGTATGATGTAAGTAGGTGTTCAGGACCTCTTCTTGGTCATTGCTAGATGACATCCGTTCCATTGCTTCTCTTCTTGCTCTCATTTGCGCAAGTTAGCCACCATATATGCTTTTGCCGCTGCAGCTCCACCTCTTGCACCTCCTTGTCCTATAAGCTTAAATAGTCTTGATCTCGCGGGTGTGAGATTGCTGAGTCCCCGTGACTCACAGATTCTACCAAAACAGTTGCAGGTGCCGACGATGCCAGTGCAGATGACGGCGTCGATCTCAAGTGGGAGTTCGACGAGGAACGTGGTCGTTACTATGTGTCTTTTCCTGATGATCAGTAGTGGAGCCCAGTTGGGATGATCGGGGATCTAGCATTTGGGGTTGTCTTATTTTCATCTGGATTTTGACCGTAGTCGGTCTATATGTTTGTATTTTGGATGATGTATGAATGATATTTATGTATTGTGTGAAGTGGCGATTGTAAGCCAACTCTTTATCCCATTCTTGTTCATTACATGGGATTGTGTGAGATGACCCTTCTTGCGACAAAACCACTATGCGGTTATGCCTCTAAGTCGTGCCTCGACACGTGGGAGATATAGCCGCATCGTGGGCGTTACAAGTTGGTAATCAGAGCCATCCCCGACTTAGGAGCCCCCTGCTTGATCGAATCGCTGACGTTGTTGAGTCTAGAACAAAATGTTTTGAGTCTTAGGATTATATATATCGGAGAGTAGGATTATTTTTACTCCTCAGTCCCTTCGTCGCTCTGGTGAGGTCTCCTGACGTAGTAGTTTTGACTACTCTCTCCTCAAATTTCACAAAAAAAAAATTTTTGGATCACGCGGGTATCTTGGAATCGTTCCGATCGATTTGTGACGAGAACATTGTTCTTGGTGCCTCCTGTCATTTAGGGGTTGTGGCAGTGTCCCGGGGAGTTGAGCTCCGAGGTGTTGTCGTCACAATTTTATCGTTGCAGTTCTGGAATACCTGAGCTTCGCCGACATCGAAATCTCTTTTATGCAGTTGTTGGTGAGATCACCTCGACGCCACCCAGTACTGGGGCGGGAGTTCGGGAGTATTGCCATAACTTGTATAACGGATGTTTTTCGAAGGTTGAGGTAAACGATTTCCGAAGGTTTCTTGGTTATGTGTTGACGGATGGATACAGCTGTTGCCGCATGACATCACACCACGGCCCGATCATTATTCGAACCGTTTTTCACAACCAGCCACTGCACATATTGCGAGGCGGTTTCCTTGGCACGTCTTGTCGAAGCAGAGATCGTGTCCCCTTATCACGGGATTCTCATCAATACGGGTATGGGTAACCCAACCGCGCCATCAATTACGTCGCTTGGGGAATAAGCGAGTTTACCAGGTAGGTGGGGAGGCGCATAGCTTCTTCCGCCCTTATAAAGGGACAAGGATTGAACCTTTTCACCCACGCCTTCTTCCTCCTTGCTCATCCATTCTTGCGCACTCGAGCTCCAGCGCCCAAGTTCGCGTTTTTCTCCTCAAACCACTCCAAGCATGTCCGGAGCGGGAGGCAAGTGGATGGTCTCCTCCGTCACGGAGGAGAACATTACAAAGCTGCGGGGAGCCGGATATCTGGCCGCGAATATCGCGCACCGGCTGCCAGATGTGGGGCAGATCATCCCTACTCCAGAACCCCATGAGAGGGTGGTTTTCCTTACCCACTTCATCCGCGGACTGGGATTTCCCCTCCACCCGTTTGTCCGCGGGCTCATGTTCTACTACGGGCTGGACTTTCATGATCTGGCCCCCAATTTCATCCTCAACATCTCGGCGTTTATCGTCGTGTGCGAGGCCTTCCTCCGCATCAAGCCCCACTTCGGCCTGTGGCTGAAGACCTTCAATGTTAAACCAAAGGTGGTGGTCGGCCAGCAAGCGGAGTGTGGAGGCGCCATGGTGGGTAAAATGCCCAACGTCACCTGGCTCGAAGGCTCCTATGTGGAGACCATAAAGGGGTGGCAATCGGGGTGGTTCTACATCACCGAGCCGTGCGACACCAACTGGGTGGCGGCCCCCAAATTTCGATCCGGAATCCCCATGCGGCTCACTTCTTGGAAAGAGAAGGGCCTGTCCTGGGGTTCCCCGGTAGAGCTGACCGGACTCCAGACATACATCAAAAACATGATGAGCAAGAAAATCAAGCTCGTCAACGTGGTCCAAGTCATGCTCTTCCACCAGATCCTCCCGTGTCAAAGACGGGCATTCAATTTGTGGGAGTCCGACCCGGCCGAGCACCAGACGCTGCGAGAGCTCTTCGACACGACGCACAAGGACGTCTGGAAGGTGCTGTTCAAGGGCGCCGAGGTACCTCCTCCCCTTACCGAGGACCGCGGACTCAGCGCAAAGCGCCCTGCTAATCCGGTAAGTCTTTTATATCTTATAAGATGTTCATTTCCCCAGTATAACTACGCGCGGGATCTAAGCCTCCACGCCATTTAACAGGACTGGGTAGTGACAGCGGAGCAGATCGATTGTCCGGCTCCCCTGCCCAAAGATCCAACGGATTCTCTCCTAACGGAGATGCTGGTTCCGGCACCTTATGAGGTGCCGGAAAAGAAGGCCAAGAAGAAGGCCACGGGGACCAGGAAGGGTCTCCGGCGCAAGGTTATATCGGACTCATCGTCCGAAAGCACTGAGGCGCACTCCTCCCATGAAAACGAGGAGGAAGAAGAGGAAAGTTCTCCCCCCCCCCCAGCCGGGGGAGACAAGAAAAGGAAGGCCGCCCTAGCCAAGGGTCCAAGAAGGGAAGGACCCTCCTTCCGGACAACTCCACAACCGCCACCTACAGCGACGACGAGTGGCTGCCCAGGGATAAGCCCCTGGCGAAGTCGTAAGTATTCGGATACCATAATAATTCTAGTATGTTTTGTTTTGTTGTTTCTCATCATGCCGAACATGATCATGCAGTCCATCCCGAGCCCGCATCGACGTATCCTCTTTGGAGGAGTCTTTGGGCCAATCGGAGATGAACAGCGATTCGCCCCCGCCCGCCTCCTCCCCCCGCCCTACGGACGACGTCGAGGTGTTGTCTCAAAGGGCACCGAACCCAGGGGAGGTAGTCCTGGAGGCGCCTCAAGGCGACATTCCGGATGCTGGGCGCAAGGGGAGCAAAACTCCCAAGGGCTCCAATGGCGGGGGCAGCAGGTTTGGCCCCCAGCCGAATACTGTACCGGAACCTCCAGTGGTTCCGGACTCTGTCAGGCGACCCCTCACTAAGGGGGGCGAGCCGTCTGTGCCGATGACCTCTGTCCAACCAGAGGCATCGGACAACTTGTTGGAAGCGCTTCGCGGCGCTTCCATTGATGAAGAGCACCGCACTATCATGAGTGCGGTGGTCAAGAAGGTTCAGTCCGCCAAGAGCGGACTGACTGAAGCCTGTGTCAGCCTCCTAACAGGCTTTGAGGTAAGCAACCAGATTATAAGAGAATGTTACCGCATAGACAGTAGCCCCTGATGCTCTGTTTGGCGTTCGCGAAGAAAGGCCGAATAGAGGATCAAATAATAACCGCAGGAGTCTAATCGAAATATGTCTATGTGCATATGCAGGCTTCACTGCTAGCCGCTGCCGCACGTACTGCGGAGGTCGCCGCACTGAAGCGGGACCTTGAGCGGTCCAAGGAAGATCTCGGCCTTGCCAAGAGGCAGCTTGAAGAGAACAAAGGTAAGTGATACCCCTTCTGTATATTATAAAAAATTTGGTTTTAGAATAATAGGACCGTCATGAATTTTGCTAGGGGCCACGACCGAAGTGGCGTCCCTGCAGAAGGCGCTATCCGAGGCCGAAGACAAACCGGCCAAGGAGCGCATCAAGCGAGAAAAGCAAGAAGCCCGAGTAGGCGAGGTGCAGCAAGAGCTCCAGGCTCTCACCAAAAAACACGAGTCCTTGGAGCTTGACTCTAAGACACAAGGGTCCAAGCTTGCGAAGGCCCTTGAAAGCGCACATCATGCCAAGGCCGAAGCCCAAAAGGCCCTCCAGGAGATTGAGGCGGTTAAGAAGATAGCGGCGGGTAAGGCATTCATTATGCAAAGCAAGCATGTGAAGGAAACTTTCTTTTTACTTACCCGAGTTCGGAGCTCTCCAGGAGCGTTCGCAAATCTACCCCGCAGTGTGTCAGATGCCGCGGAGTTCTACCGGGCCGAGGAGGGGAGCTCGACGGAGAAGTTGTTCTGGTCTCAGTATACTGGGACCGAACACCCCATGCCCTTGAGCGACCAGCTGAAGCAACTGGTTGAGCTCCACAAGGCGGCCGAACAGGCCATGAAGGGTCTTATAGTCCGGATGTGGCCTGGCGATCCCCTGCCTGATAGCTAGTTTGGCCTGGTGAGGCGGCTTGTGAATGCCTGCCCATGGCTTGAAGTCATAAAGCGGTTCGTCTGCATCGAGGGTGCGCGCAGGGCTTTTGCCCGGGCAAAGGTGCACTGGGCGAAGCTGGACGCCGAGAAGCTGGTGAAGGAGGGGCCACCGGAAGGCAAGGAGCATCGCCACCCCGAAATGTATTATAACAGTGTCCTGAAGGGTTCTCGCCTTGTGGCGGAGGAATGTGCTAAGGATGTAATATTCGAATGAATGTACTCATGTGATCCTGTAATATGAAACGAGTTCATTTGCGCTATGCAACGCTTGTGAATTTAAAATATTACCTTCTGTGCGGCCGTTTATAAAATCTGAGAGTTGACCAGTCGTCGGCTTCTGCCCCCATGTAACTAGTACTGAGGTGTTCGGGATAAACCTGAGCACTCTTTATCCCAATTTTGGGTCCTTCGAGGGAGGTGTTCAGCACAACGAACCAGGCAATCGGACTATAAGGCTTTATCACTCTCACTTAGCCATAGAAGTCTACAATTTTAATTTTTGGCGAAGCCCCTAGTATTCGGAAGGCCGAATTTGGGGCGCTATATACGCCTAAGTCGGGCAAGGCCGACTCCTCGCCCGAAGCGGAAAAAGTCTTTCAGGACTTGAGACCTCTCGAACAGCGACCAGCTCTCGCCTTATCATGACAGTCAGTTTTCGGCTTTCTCTACTGAGGTGCTCGTCCGGAAGAACCGGGACACAATCGCAGTAGTTCTCCCAGCGCTACCTTAGCCGATATTGCGGAACGTAAGGTACCAAAACATGGGAGCCGGGCAAACCCAACTATTGACCCAAGACATGATTCGGAGCTGATGCATATAATGCTATAAGTTCAGGGTGCCGCACTGTCGAAAGTGTTCGGACTTCTCACGCCGTATTATGGGGTATACTGAAGCCCCTGGCGTACTGGTCGTACCAGAATGTACGGGTGCAATTTGTCGTAAATAAACAGACAAGAAAAAAAGGTTAATGCAATAATAGACTAAATCTAGGCATTGTTATTAAATAATACGTCGAAGCGTACGGGTACAAGTAGTGCAATAAGCAAAAAATAGGACTATTTGACATGTCCTATCCAAGGGCAAGTTTCGTATGGGTATTTAAAACGGGTACTTCGATCGTTATCAGAGACCACCTGGGGATTCCCTTGTACGTCTTAGCTTCTTGCCTCCTTGGTTTTTCCTTCTCGTAATGTGTCCAGCAATCAGACTGCCGAAAAGGGCTTCCAGAGAGTAAGGTCCTGAAAGAGAGAAAATGATCAAGATATACAGCCCCTGGGGCGGTTGAGCCGCATTGTGGGACGTGCCCTGGTCCTGCCCCCGCCTATGCCCATGGTATTTTTAGTGCGAAATTATGTACGCGCGGCACAGATTTCGTCGCTTGACTGGGACTAGGACGGGGGCTGAATTGCTAGGCGAGCTCTGAACGTGCCAGGCGATCCTGTTGCAGGTTACTCCGGACTCGCTTGAAGGTATCCGGGGGCTTTATCGCCGAATTGGCGGTTTGCCTTAAATGGTTGCTTTGTGCCTCTGCTGCGAGGGCCGCAGTGTGCTCCTCCGTGCGGAGCGAGCGTTCTGTGTTTCCATTGATTGTTATAACCCCACGAGGTCCTGGCATTTTGAGCTTGAGGTATGCATAATGCGGTACCGCATTGAATCTGGCAAATGCGGTTCGCCCGAGCAGTGCGTGATAACCACTGCGGAACGGGACGATATCGAAGATTAACTCCTCGCTTCGGAAGTTGTCCGGAGATCCGAAGACCACTTCCAATGTGATTGAGCCCGTGCAATGGGCCTCTACCCCTGGGATGACACCTTTAAAGGTGGTTTTAGTGGGTTTGATCCTCGAGGGGTCTATACCCATTTTGCACACTGTATCCTGATAGAGCAGGTTCAGGCTGCTGCCGCCGTCCATAAGGACTCGAGTGAGGTGAAATCCATCGATGATGGGGTCAAGGACCAATGCAGCAGATCCGCCATGACGGATACTAGTGGGGTGGTCCCTGCGATCAAAGGTGATTGGACAAGAGGACCATGGGTTGAACTTTGGGGCGACTGGCTCCATCGCATAGACGTCCCTTAGTGCACGCTTCCGTTCCCTCTTGGGAATGTGGGTTGCGTATATCATGTTCACCATTTTCACTTGTGGAGGGAACCTCTTCTGTCCTCCTGTGTTCGGCGGCCGAGGCTCTTCCTCGTCGTCGCTATGCAGCCCCTTGTCCTTGTTTTCGGCGTTCAACTTGCCGGCCTGCTTGAACACCCAGCATTCTCTGTTGGTGTGATTGGCTGGCTTATTGGGGGTGCCGTGAATTTGACACGAACGATCGAGTATGCGGTCCAAACTAGACAGGCCCGGATTACTTCTTTTGAACGGCTTTTTTCGCTGACCGGATTTAGAGCCACTGAATCCGGCATTGACTGTCGTGTCTTCGGCGTTGTCGCCGTTGTTGCGGCGCTTGTGTCTGTTACGACGTGGTCTGCCGTTAGTATCCTTTGTATCTGAAGTGCCATGACTTCTTGATGTGTTGTTGCTGCGAGCCAGCCAGCTGTCTTCGCCCGCGCAAAAGCGGGTCATGAGCGTCGTGAGGGCTGCCATAGACTTCGGCTTCTCCTGGCCGAGGTGCCGGGCGAGCCACTCGTCACAGATGTTATGCTTAAATGCCGCTAAGGCCTCTGCATCCGGACAGTCGACAATTTGGTTTTTCTTAGTTAAGAACCGGGTCTAGAATTGCCTGGCCGATTCCCCTGGCTGCTGAGTTATATGGCTCAAGTCATCAGCATCCGGTGGTCGCACATAAGTGCCCTGGAAGTTGTCAAGGAATGCATCTTCCAAATCCTCCCAACTGCCAATGGAGTCTGCAGGCAAGCTATTCAGCCAATGCCGAGCTGGTCCTTTGAGTTTTAGTGGGAGGTACTTGATGGCATGTAGATCATCACCGCGAGCCATGTGGATGTGGAGGAGGAAATCCTTGATCCATACCGCAGGATCTGTTGTACCATCATATGATTCAATGTTTACGGGTTTAAAACCCTTTGGGAATTCGTGATCCATTACTTCATCAGTGAAGCATAAGGGGTGTGCGGCGCCTCTGTGCCGGGCTATATCACGACGCAGTTCATACAAGTCTTGTCTGCTGTGTTCGGCCCGGCCGGATTTGCTTTTAGTGTATCCGGCGTGACGATCATCGTCACGTGTTGGGGCGCGACCCCGTGATCCATAGATCGATCTTGCATGTTTTGTTTTGTTTTCCAATGCGTCTCGCAGGTCCCGCGTGTTTCCCCGGGCCTTGGTATTTTTGTTTGAATGGCGGCGGGGTGCAGGCTGGACTTCGGGCTGATATGCCTCTCTGTCTCGGCCACGAGGTGGCCGATCAGCCGCATCATACGCTGGTGATGTAGGTTTCAATGCTTCCTCCTCGAGTTGAGGTAGCAACCTGCGCTTTGGGTAACTCTTGGTTGGGCGCTCGAGTTCGTATTCCTCGGCTGCCAGGACTTCAGTCCATCTATCCGCTAGCAGATCTTGATCAGCTCGAAGCTGTTGTTGCTTTTTCTTCAGGCTGTTTGCTGTGGCTATAAGCTGGCGCTTTGAAGCGCTCCTGCTCGACGGGATCCTCAGGCACGATAAATTCTTCGTCGTGGAGGCTCACTTCGTCTTCGGAGAGAGGCATGTAATCGTCATCCTCTGATTCTCCGTTTGCTGCCTGTTTCGGAGGGCTAGCTTGTTCATACTCCCGCTCGAGGTCTGGCTAGAGGGGATTGTCGTCGTCTTCGGCACTATCTGGAGCGTTATTGTCTCTTTTGCCGGTATCACTGCTTTTGCTATGGCGGGACTTAGAGCGGCGCCGCTGATGTCGGTGCTTGGATTGCTTCTTGGAGGGGTTATCCTCCGTTGTCTTATCGCCATCGCCTTCTTTGGGGGTGTCCACCATGTATATATCATACGATGAGGTGGCAGTCCAGCGCCTTGTGGGCGGTGGTTCTTGTTCGTCTCCTGCATCGTCATCCATACCGTCGATGTCTTCGGAGCCGAAGTTGAGCATGTCGGTTAAATCGTCGACAGTGGCTACTAAGTGGGTGGTGGGTGGGGCGCGAATTTCTTCGTCGTCCGCATCCTATTCTAGCCGGACATAGTTCGGCCAAGGGTCTCCTGACAGGGAGAGAGACTTCAACGAGTTTAGTACGTCGCCAAAAGGCGAGTGCTGATAGATATCCGCGGAGGTAAACTCCATGATCGGTGCCCAATCGGATTTGATGGGCACGGACGCAGGCGGCTCGGAGTCTGTGGCTGGGGACGAGTCCAACGGTTCGGCAACACGGGTCTCGTAGGAGGTGAAGTCAATATTCGGCTCTATCGCCACTGAGTGTGCGGCCTCCGTGGCGGGTTCCATCCACCCGTCCTCAGATGGCGCAATTTGTTCCGGATTGAGGGCCGGAGTGGTTGCAGGTGTGATCTCCCGAACACTGTCCGACGGCAGAGCTAAATCATGCTCGTCGTGATTGTGCGGCGCACCTGACATGGGCTCGAATCCGTCGAAGATCAAGCCTCCGCGGATGTCGGCAGTGTAGTTCAAGTTTCCAAACCTGACCTGATGGCCAGGGGCGTAGCTCTCGATCTGCTCCAGATGGCCAAGCGAGTTGGCCCGCAGTACGAAGCCGCCGAATACGAAGATCTGTCCGGGGAGGAAAACCTCACCCTAGATCGCATCGTTGCCAATGATCGAAGGAGCCATCTAGCCTTATGGTGATGGCACAGTGGAACTCTCAATGAAAGCACCAATGTCGGTGTCAAAACCGGCGGATCTCGGGTAGGGGGTCCCGAACTGTGCGTCTAAGGCGGATGGTAACAGGAGGCGGGGGACACGATGTTTACCCAGGTTCGGGCCCTCTCGATGGATGTAATACCCTACTTCCTGCTTGATTGATCTTGATGATATGAGTATTAAAAGAGTTGATCTACCACGAGATCGTAGAGGCTAAACCCTAGAAGCTAGCCTATGGTATGATTGTTGTTGTCCTACGGACTAAACCCTCCGGTTTATATAGACACCGGAGGGGGCTAGGGTTACACAGAGTCGGTTACAAGGGAGGATATCTACATATCCGTATTGCCAAGCTTGCCTTCCACGCCAAGGAGAGTCCCATCCGGACACGGGACGAAGTCTTCAATCTTGTATCTTCATAGTCCAACAGTCCGGCCAATGGATATAGTCCGGCTGTCCGAGGACCCCCTAATCCAGGACTCCCTCAACAAGTTAATGGTACATAACATAGAGATGGTTAACGTTTGCATGATTCCTTAGACCATGAGAGTATCGAGTTTCTTCATGCTTGCTTCATGAACTTTGGGGTTTGTTAAACGTCATCCGTAAATGGGTGGCTATTACGGCGGCTTACGGGTTCATGGAAAAGTATGTCAAGTAACTTGATAGCTCATGATTGGGATTTGCTCCTCCGATGATGGAGAGGTATTCTCGGGCCCTCTCGGTGTTACGGTATCCATCATCGGCTGGCCAGACACAGTGTGATTTGATCACAGGGATGCCGGAACACGAAAATGAGAAAAGAGAACAAAACCAGTAACGAGGTAACTAGCATAGTGCACAAGTTGTTGATCCACGGGGATGCAAGTAAATCTCACCTCGGGTCTTTGTAACATATTGCGAAGCAACAGGAATAGCACACGACAACTGGAGGTTCACTCGAATATTCATTCGTGTGGGTATAGGGGTCAATATGGGTGTCCACTGCTCCGATGTTGATCACTGACCGGAAAGTGTTCCGGTCATGTCTATGCTTCAACGAACCTATAGGGTCACACGCTTAAGGGTCATCTATCTGCTGAATACTAGACAGGGAGTCTGAGAGAAATTTGCCGAAAAAGTTTCGGAGACAATGGAAGAGTTCCGGAGAGAGAATAGCGAAATAGTTTCGTAACACCGAAAAGTTGTTTCAGGATATACCATTAAGTCAAATTGGTTTCGGGACACGCCTGATAATTCTTGGAGGGTGCCAGAATTATTCTGGAAACTTCTGGGAATTTTTGGGGATAAAAACCGAAAATGTTTCGGAGCTGCCGGTACCACTTTGGTTGTTTTTCGCAGATGAAATTCACTAATCTGAAATTGTTTCAGAACGAATCCAAAATCATTTTAGAGGGTACTGGAATTATTCTAAGACCCACAGAAATATTTTCGGATTTAATGGACGCGAAAAATTGTCTTCATGAATAGTGAAAACGCATTCTTGTTTGCTTTTCGCAGATGAAAATCATTAAACCGAAATTGTTTCGGAACGCGTTGAAAATTATTTTAGTGGGTACTGGAAATGTTCTGAGCCCACATAAATATTTTCAGTTCGAACGGACGCTGAAAAATGTCGTCATGAATAGTGAAAGTGCTTTTTGCGTGGCTTCTTGGAGAAGCCACCTTGAGGGCCTTTTGGTATTATCCCCTTGGCTTCTTGGAGAAGCCACCCTTGGGCTTGGCCAATAAATAGAGGTGGAGGGGGCTGCCTAAAGACACACTCTTTCTCACATACAAGTGCCATGCATGATCTGGCTTCTCTCTCCCTCCCAGCGAAATAGTTTCGTAGAGCCGAAAGGCTGTCTGGGTTCCGGTGGGAACTAGTTCTGGACGGCGAAGCCCTGCCGGATAGATGACATCGTATGTGTGCAACCCCGTAGAGAGGTCGTAGTTTTGATCCTTTTGCCCGAGGGGCTGTTTTGAGAGTGCCTCCCGAAGGGCTCTCCAAGTGACGGTCCGAGTTATGTGAGTCTTCCCGAAGGGCTGTCCGAGTGACCGTCCGAGTTTTGAGGGTCCTCCCGAAGGGCTGTCCGTGACACAGTCCGAGGGACTGTCTGACCACCTCCCGGAGGGCTGTCCGTGGGGCGAATGAGGATATACATCCTCGCGGTTGGGAGGTTGTAGATCCTAGCTGCGGGGATCTGCACCGCCGTTCGTCATCGACTCTACTTCCGCTGCGCTACGAGTCGGTAACGAAAAAGATCAAACCATGTATGCAGTCTCCATAGTGGTCCTGGACTGGTGCGTAGGTCGAAAAAAATTTGTTTTCTGCTGCGTTACCCAACAATAGTATTTTGCATGTCTATGTTGTTGTAGATAGATGGCCCATGCTGTTGTTCCGTTGAATTTTAATGCGTTCCTAGAGAAAGTTAGGTTGAAAGATGATGGTAGCAACTACACGGACTGGGTCCGTAACTTGAGGATTATCCTCATTGCTGCACAGAAGAATTACGTCCTGGAAGCACCGCTAGGTGCCAGACCCGTTGCAGGAGCAACGCCAGATGTTATGAACGTTTGGCAGAGCAAAGCTGATGACTACTCAATAGTTCAGTGTGCCATGTTTTACGGCTTAGAACCGGGACTTCAACGACGTTTTGAACGTCATGGAGCATATGAGATGTTCCAGGAGTTGAAGTTAATATTTCAAGCAAATGCCCGGATTGAGAGATATGAAGTCTTCAATAAGTTCTACAGCTGCAAAATGGAGGAGAATAGCTCTGTCAGTGAACATATACACAAAATGTCTGGGTATAACAATCACTTGATTCAACTAGGAGTTAATCTTCCTGATGATAGTGTCATTGACAGAATTCTACAATCACTGCCACCAAGCTACAAAAGCTTCGTGATGAACTATAATATGCAAGGGATGGATAAGACAATTCGTGAGCTCTTCGCGATGCTAAAGGCTGCGGAGGTAGAAATCAAAAAGGAGCATCAAGTATTGATGGTCAACAAGACCACCAGTTTCAAGAAAAAGGGTAAAGGGAAGAAGGGGAACTTCAAGAAGAACAGCAAGCAAGTTGCTGCTCAAGTGAAGAAACCCAAGTCTGGACCTAAGCCTGAGACTAAGTGCTTCTACTGCAAAGGGACTGGTCACTGGAAGCGGAACTGCCCCAAGTATTTGGCGGATAAGAAGGATGGCAAGGTGAACAAAGGTATATGTGATATACATGTTATTGATGTGTACCTTACTAATGCTTGCAGTAGTGCCTGGGTATTTGATACTGGTTCTGTTGCTAATATTTGCAACTCGAAACAGGGCCTACGGATTAAGCGAAGATTGGCTAAGGACGAGGTGACGATGCGAGTGGGAAATGGTTCCAAAGTCGATGTGATCGCAGTCGGCACGCTACCTCTACATCTACCTTCGGGATTAGTTTTAGACCTGAATAATTGTTATTTGGTGCCAGCGTTAAGCATGAACATTATATCTGGATCTTGTTTGATGCGAGACGGTTATTCATTTAAATCAGAGAATAATGGTTGTTCTATTTATATGAGTAATATCTTTTATGGTCATGCACCCTTAAAGAGTGGTCTATTTTTGTTGAATCTCGATAGTAGTGACACACATATTCATAATATTGAAGCCAAAAGATGCAGAGTTGATAATGATAGTGCAACTTATTTGTGGCACTGCCGTTTGGGTCATATTGGTGTAAAGCGCATGAAGAAACTCCATTCTGATGGACTTTTGGAATCACTTGATTATGAATCACTTGGTACTTGCGAACCATGCCTCATGGGCAAGATGACTAAAACGCCGTTCTCCGGAACAATGGAGCGAGCAACAGATTTGTTGGAAATCATACATACTGATGTATGTGGTCCGATGAATGTTGAGGCTTGCGGCGGCTATCGTTATTTTCTCACCTTCACAGATGATTTGAGCAGATATGGGCATATCTACTTAATGAAACATAAGTCTGAAACATTTGAAAAGTTCAAAGAATTTCAGAGTGAAGTGGAATATCATCGTAACAACAAAATAAAGTTTCTACGATCTGATCGTGGAGGAGAATATTTGAGTTACGAGTTTGGTCTTCATTTGAAACAATGCGGAATAGTTTCGCAACTCACGCCACCCAGAACACCATAGCGTAATGGTGTGTCCGAACGTCGTAACCGCACTTTATTGGATATGGTGCGATCTATGATGTCTCTTACTGATTTACCGCTATCGTTTTGGGGTTATGCTTTAGAGACGGCTGCATTCACGTTAAATAGGGCACCATCTAAATCCATTGAGACGACACCTTATGAACTTTGGTTTGGCAAGAAGCCCAAGTTGTCGTTTCTGAAAATTTGGGGATGCGATGCTTATGCGTAAAAGCTGCAACCTGATAAGCTCGAACCCAAATCAGAGAAATGTGTCTTCATAGGATACCCAAAGGAGACTGTTGGGTACACCTTCTATCATAGATCCAAAGGCGAGACATTCGTTGCTAAGAATGGATCCTTTCTAGAGAAGGAGTTTCTCTCGAAAGAAGTGAGTGGGAGGAAAGTAGGACTTGATGAGGTAACTGTACCTGCTCCCTTATTGGAAAGTAGTTCATCACAGAAATCTGTTCCTATGACTCCTACACCAATTAGTGAGGAAGCTAATGATGATGATCATGTAACTTCAGATCAAGTTACTACCGAACCTCGTAGGTCAACCAGAGTAAGATCCGCACCAGAGTGGTACGATAATCCTGTTCTGGAGGTCATGTTACTTGACCATGACGAACCTATGAGCTATGAGGAAGCGATGATGGGCCCAGATTCCGCAAAATGGCTTGAGGCCATGAAATCTGAGATGGGATCCATGTATGAGAACAAAGTCTGGACTTTGGTTGACTTGCCCGATGAGTGCAAGCCATCGAGAATAAATGGATCTTCAAGAAGAAGACTGACGCTGACGGTAATGTTACTGTCTACAAAGCTCGACTTGTTGTGAAAGCTTTTCGACACGTTCAAGGAGTTGACTACGATGAGACATTCTCACCCGTAGCGATGCTTAAGTCCGTCCGAATCATGTTAGCAATTGCTGCATTTTATGATTATGAAATTTGGCAAATGGATGTAAAGACTACATTCCTGAATGGATTTCTGGAAGAGGAGTTGTATATGATGCAACTTGAAGGTTTTTATCAATCCAAAGGATGCTAACAAAGTGTGCAAGCTCCAGCGATCCATTTATGGACTGGTGCAAGCATCTTGGAGTTGGAATAAACGTTTTGATAGTGTGAACAAAGCATATGGTTTTATACAGACTTTTGGAGAAGCCTGTATTTACAAGAAAGTGAGTGGGAGCTCTGTAGCATTTCTAATATTATATGTGGATGACATATTGTTGATTGGAAATGATATAGAATTTCTGGATAGCATAAAAGGATACTTAAATAAGAGTTTTTCAATGAAAGACCTCGGTGAAGCTGCTTATATATGAAGCATCAAGGTCTATAGAGATATATCAAGACGCTTAACTGGACTATCACAAAGCACATACCTTGATAAAGTTTTGAAGAAGTTCAAAATGGATCAAGCAAAGAAAGGGTTCTTGCCTGTGTTACAAGGTGTGAAGTTGAGTCAGACTCAATGCCCGACCACTGCAGAAGATAGAGAGAAAATGAAGGTCATTCCCTAAGCTTCAGCCATAGGTTCTATCATGTATGCAATGCTGTGTACCAGACCTGATGTGTGCCTTGCTATTAGTTTAGCAGGGAGGTACCAAAGTAATCCAGGAGTGCATCACTGGACAGCGGTCAAGAACATCCTGAAATACCTGAAAGGGACTAAGGATATGTTTCTCGTTTATGGAGGTGACAAAGAGCTCGTCGTAAATGGTTACGTCGATGCAAGCTTTGACACTGATCCGGATGACTCTAAGTCACAAACCGGATACGTGTTTATATTGAACGGTGGAGCTGTCAGTTGGTGCGGTTCCAAGCAAAGCGTCGTGGGGGGATCTACGTGTGAAGCGGAGTGCATAGCTGCTTCGGAAGCAGCAAATGAAGGAGTCTGGATGAAGGATTTCATATCCGATCTAGGTGTCATACCTAGTGCATCGGGTCCAATGAAAATCTTTTGTGACAATACTGGTGCAATTGCCTTGGCAAAGGAATCCAGATTTCACAAGAGAACCAAGCACATCAAGAGACGCTTGAATTCCATCCGCGATCAAGTCAAGAAGGGAGACATAGAGATTTGCAAGATACATACGGATCTTAATGTTGCAGACCCGTTGACTAAGCCTCTCTCACGAGCAAAACATGATCAACACTAAGACTCCATGGGTGTTAGAATCATTACTATGTAATCTAGATTATTGACTCTAGTGCAAGTGGGAGACTGAAGGAAATATGCCCTAGAGGCAATAATAAAGTTGTTGTTATATTTCCTTATATCATGATAAATGTTTATTATTCATGCTAGAATTGTATTAACCGGAAACTTAATACATGTGTGAATATATGGACAAACAGAGTTTTACTAGTATGCCTCTACTTGACTAGCTCGTTGAATCAAAGATGGTTGAGTTTCCTAGCCATAGACATGAGTTGTCATTTGATTAACGGGATCACATCATTAGAGAATGATGTGATTGACTTGACCCATTCCGTTAGCCTAGCACTTGATCGTTTAGTTTATTTGCTATTGCTTTCTTCATGACTTATACATGTTCCTATGACTATGAGATTATGCAACTCCCGAATACCGGAGGAACACTTAGTGTGCTACCAAATGTCACAACGTAAGGTGCTCTACAGGTGTCTCCGATGGTGTTTGTTGAGTTGGCATAGATCGAGATTAGGATTTGTCACCCCGATTGTCGGAGAGGTATCTCTGGGCCCTCTCGGTAATGCACATCACTATAAGCCTTGCAAGCAATGTGACTAATGAGTCAGTTGCAGGATGATGCATTACGGAATGAGTAAAGAGACTTGTCGGTAACGAGATTGAACTAGGTATTGAGATACCGACAATCGAATCTCGGGCAAGTAACATGCCGATGACAAAGGGAACAACGTATGTTGTTATGCGGTTTGACCGACAAAGATCTTTGTAGAATATGTGGGAGCCAATATGAACATCCAGGTTCCGCTATTGGTTATTGACCGGAGACGTGTATCAGTCATGTCTACATAGTTCTCGAACCCGTAGGGTCCGCACGCTTAACGTTCGGTGACGATAGTATTATGAGTTTATGTGTTTTGATGTACCGAAGATAGTTCGGAGTCCCGGATGTGATCACGGACATGACGAGGAGTCTCGAAATGGTCGATACATAAAGATTGATATATTGGACGACTATATTCGGACACCGGAAGTGTTCCGGGTGATTTCGGAGAAAACCGGAGTGCCGGAGGGTTATCGAAACCCCCCGGGGAAAGATTGGGCCTACATGGGCCATAGGGAAGAGGGGAGGCAGCCCACAGGGGGCATCCGTGCCCCCTCCCTATAGGGAGTCCGAATTGTACTAGGGAGGGGGGCGCCCCCCCCCCTTTCCTTCTCCTCTTCCTCTCCTTTCCCTCTTTCCCCTTCTCCTCCTAGTTGGACTAGGAAAGGAGGAATCCTACTCCTACTACGAGGAGGATTCCTCCCCTCCTTGGTGCGCCCTAGGGCCGGCCAGCCTCCCCCTTGCTCCTTTATATACGGGGGCAGGGGGCACCCTAGTACACAACAACAGACATTGTCTTAGCCGTGTGCGGTGCGCCCCTCCTCCATAATCCACCTCAGTCATATCGTTGCAGTGCTTAGGCGAAGCCCTGCGCCGGTAGCTTCATCATCACCGTCATCATACCGCCGTGCTGACGAAGCTCTCCCTCGACACTCAGCTGGATCGAGAGTTCGTGGGACGTCACCAAGCTGAACATGTGCTGATCGCGGAGGTGCCGTACTTTCGGTATTAGGATCGGTCGAATCGTGAAGACGTACGACTACATCAACCGCGTTGTCATAACGCTTCCGTTTTCGGTCTATGAGGGTACGTAGACAACACTCTTCCCTCTCGTTGCTATGCATCACCTAGATGGATCTTGCGTGTGCGTAGGAAATTTTTTAAAATTACTGCCTTCCCCAACACGGGGCACCCCCCAGTTGCTGCTCTCGCCCATCGGGAGTCTTCTGGTCCATAGAAAAACCACAAAAAGTTTCCCGGTGTTTGGACTCCGTTTGATATTGATTTCCTGCGATGTAAAAAAAACATGCAAAGAAAGCAACTGGCACTTGGCACTATGTCAATAGGTTAGTACCAAAAAATGATATCAAATGATTATAAAACATCCAAGAATGATAATATAGCAGCATGGAACAATCAAAAATTATAGATACGTTGAAGACGTATCACAGGGCAGGAGGATGTAGGCTACTCGAAGCGCTTTGCCACTATTGCCGATCATTGCGGCGATGGTCATGTGGCGGCCGTGCGCGCTGCTCGATTCGGGCGCCGATGCCGAGGCCCCCGACAGGGAGGACACCACTGGAGCTGAGGTGAGACGAATTCAAAACCCTCGGCTCAGATTGCAAACTTCGCCCAAATAGATTTCCGGCTTGGAATGTCAAGATTTATTGTTTTCTTGGGGTATACTTTGGGTCTTGGATCTTTTCTTGATAGGTTCTAGGAATTCTTATTTAGGGATCTGATGGGGAGCTCAGATATGGCGTCCCAGCCGCAGAGCGACAGCGTCAAGCCGGAGCTCTTCCTCGGCTACACTGACTGCGTCACTGTCACGCCGGAGCTCTTCCTCGGTTGCACGGAGTGCGTCACTGTCACGCCGCGCGAGCCGTAGGTATGGTCTTCTTGATTGCCTCTGGTGGTCTTGACAACATGCGCACCTAGGATTACAAATTCAACTGGCGGATGGGCGGTTACATGATAGATTCGGATTAACACGATGTGTTCTAGAAGTTGATTCATTCATTTTTGCCTATTTATCTGGTTTGTTGTCATCCGGGGTGGTCTGTGAAATCAGTTCTCTGTATTACCGAGAAAATAATCATCACATTTTAGGAATGGCTTAATCATATGAGTTTGCAGCCTTAACCTTTTCACATGATTTCTTTTACCTTTTGTCTTCCAATAATTCAAACAAAATTTTCGCGTTGTTTAGTTATGGGGTCCCAAATGTCCAGATATTAGCTATATTAGCTTAGAACATAGACAGTAGCAAGGTAACTACCAATAGTTATAGTATTAAGAGTATTATTTTAGTATGATGAGAAGTATCATTTCTCTTGTCAGTTTACTTCTGATATAATCTCTATGAACAATGCCGGTTTCATAATCACCAGCATGTATCACGAAATCGCTGGAAGGTTTCTTCTATTTTGCCTTGCTGACCAGACCATTTTTTCTTTGTCGTTTCATCTTGGTTAACTAATTTTCTCACATGTAGTAGCAGGCTACTTAGGTATGCACGAAAACTATATGCCTGCTTCATTAATTATTTAATACTAGGGTAACATGTAGACTTGCTGCATTTTGAAGTACTTTGCATTGATTCCGATCATACATCAGTATTATTGACAAGACGCTCACACTTAATTCTTACATTTCCCTGGTATGCAGCAAAAACATAGTTGGACAGTACGAGATCGAGCAATGACTTGGGATCCCGTGGATTGGTTTTCACACTATTTTCATTGCGCAATGACTTCGCACATTTCTTCTACATGGCCCTCACATAGTTATGGGTTATTGTCCATTATATATCATTTGCCCATATTGCCACGTTCACTATGCTTGATATGATTATTCATATGTCTTTGTCATGCATTTGTGACCCATACTTTGCATTACACATGATAATTGATTCTAGTACTTGCATGTGTATTTGCAAGCTTGGTGAAGATATTGCTTTTTATTGCCATGTTTCATTTGTGACCCATGCCTATGATGATACTTTGATCTTGCTTTGTGTTCGTGCTTGTGATATGTCATGCGCATTGTCTATGCCTATTATTTGCTCACATGACATGATTGCCATGATTTTCTCTAGTTGCCTCTTCGCACTACTAGTTTGCACGACATGACTAGTATGCTTGCTTTGTGTATTGCATGTGCTTGCACTTCTGCATAAGTAGGGGTGCAAGTCGAGTACAATGTAATTTCATAATTGAATCAAAAGCGTCGATACATGAAAAATCTCTATATACGATATTTATGACGTCCGAATATACATGAAAAATCTCATTCCCTTCTTTCATATACCTTCCTACCAATAGATAGAGACAAATGAGAATAACCGAACCACGTCTACGTACAAAATGCTTGTACCATGCAGCTGCTCCAAAAACAACGTGATGCTTCTTGGTCAGAAGACCAAGATATTGGCGAATACCACATACGATCAAGAAACGAGTACCTATAATCACATGAAAACCATGAAATCATGTTGCTAAGAAAAGGGAGATTCGGAAAACATGGAACAGGAAGACGTGTTTCCAGAACGAACAAGATACAGGTAGAGAAGGGAAAGTTAGCAAAGTTAAATAAGATTGGAATGGGCATAGAAATATGTATTGATGTACTAGATTGGCTAATGCTCCCAGGTTGATGCGATGTATTCCACCAGTTGCCTGGAGCCTTTATTGTTGATATATCAATCAGTCTGGCACGGATTGAAATAGGAGCCGGTTCGACAGGAGATTTTGACGTAAGAAAATTCTCAAGAATCTGGCAAAAGAACTCGATTTTTACGTAAGAATCCTCGAGCATCTGGCCATGATTCTGGAGAATCTGAAGCACAAAAGAAGTTAGATTTTGACGTAAAAATCCTTGAAAATCTGGCAACAATCCTAGAGTAACTCAAAATCGGGTGAAACTCTTGATTTTGGTGATTCTGCCCACTCCTCAGGATGGGAATGGGCAGGGCTGCTGCTGGCCTTGACCTGGTCCCTTCTGGCCCCTCTATGCTTTTGAGGGACATGGAGCCGGCCCAACGGTCAATACAAGTGGCCTCATGTCCCATTGGGCAACATGGTTTGACCCATTTTAGTACTAGACTAGAAGCAGACGTGCGCGTTGCCTCTATTTCCTCTATAGGGTTTGTCTATTTAGTTGCCTATTTGCTTGCGGGCCCATTTATGTCATTGTTTTCGTGGTTTTGGCGGGGTGGCTACAGTGCGAGATCCATAGAAAACATATACATTGTCGAAAAGTGAGTTCATGCTTCCATGTACGGACAACTACCACCAGCTTCGGCCCAGTAAACGTCACTGATTTGGCCGAAAACACCCTACATACAAATGTCAGTGCTCTACTTTGACTTTGTCTTCATGTAGTGTCCTCTTCTCCTAGTCGCACCTGGTTCTTGGATCTGTGACAATGCCGTGCTCTCCACACCCACCAGCGGCAAGAAGGCAACAGAACTATTTTGGATACCATTGTGAAGGTGAGAAATTATTTGTTGCTACCGTTGCACCCAACTCACATTGTGTTTTTATAATGTTCGAAAATTCTGGAAAAAAAATTAGCACACTCATACAACGTCAATGTAGGTTGTCACAAAAAGTTAAAATTCAAAACATAACTCAAAAAACAAAGTGACAAATTCAACAATAAATAGTACATTACATAACTTGAGCTTTAGATTTGGCCTATTATCACACTGATGTAAATTTGTCATTTTTGTATCTCAAAAAATATTTCAAAAATTTATACAAAATTTTATGACAATCTTGATGTTGCGTTAAAGTGCTAGATTTTTTTTCAGATTTTTTAAATATTCTATAACATCCAGTACACCGGATACATTCCCTTGTGAAGGTACTCTCAAATGTGAGCACAACCACACAGGGAAGTGTAAACGACACCCCACTAATGCTGCCCACAATGTGCTAGATTGTCCTCCCTCTCCGATATGCAGCACAATGTCCCCGCAAAAAAAAAAAAAAGATATGCAACACAATGACAAAATGACAGGCAATCCAGAACACCTCCAAAGTCCAACTCGAGTAACGGAGAGGTGCAGACCAAAGGGGTAAAATTGTACACGGCCACATAAACCCACAACCCGTTGGGAGCTTCCTAGAAATAGGGAGCTTAGAGCATCTATAGTCGAACATTGCAAATTTGGCCTCTCAAACGTCCGCGGACGTGACTGGGCGCGTCCGCCCATAGTGACCGGTCACGTCTTAGATTAGCCACTCTGTATCCGTCTCTCTCATATTTCATCTCCTAAATCCATATAAAGCATGCAAAAAAAAAAATCTATGTACTACATACTATGTACTACCCTAACTAGTCTTCGTCGTCAGAGATGTCCACGACGGCGGTGCCGGGCGCTGGCTGGACCGGCAGGTAGGAGGGCTCCGGCTCATCCTCCTCCTGCTCCCTCATCCATGTAGGCGAACATCTCTGCCTCCTCTGCGGCCTCTTGCGCCTCCATCTCCTGCCGACGACGGCGTCTGGCCTCTGCTGCCGACTCCGGCCAGAGGGAATTGATGATGGCCTGCTGCTCCGCCTGCAGATCCGCGTCGCTAGCGTCCCCCACATCCTCCTCATCCTCAACCTCCTCCTCCTCCTCCAACTCCTCCTTCGGATCGACTGCATCCGGAGGTAGCCCCACGGCGATCTGGGCTTCGGGCCTAGCCCATATCTGCTCAAAGAGCTCGAGCCAGCGCTCCGGCCTTAGAAATGGCTCACTCACCCGGCGACGTGGGGGCATGGCTACTAGGCGGACGGGTGGTGTGGGAAGTGGCGGCGACAGCTGACAACCGGAGGCAAATGTGGATGGATGGTAGCGTTTCAGTGCCACCAGTCGACTTAAATAGCCGGGCTAGGCAGTACGCAGCCCGCCGGAGCGGCGCCACGCGGCGCGAGCGGTCCGACAGAGGAGACGAACTTTGGACCGCCGGGTTTCCGGCTGTTTCCGCGTGGGACCCTGCCGTCAGTCCCAGGCCTAGGTATATGGCTACAAAGAAAGCACTGCCTGGGAGGTAACCCGAAAGTTAGTATGTGTCTTTCTTTGTTTTGTGTCTTTGAGTCTAGTTGCATCCATGTTGGACACTTTTATTTTATTTTGAGTAGTTGCTATTAAAGTTGGTTTCAGAATAATTTTCACTGGTAAAAAAAATTAGTGTAATGGTAGCGTTTATTTTGCTGCATACCTCCTCTTATTTTTATTGCAAATATGCTACATGTCTAACATGAGGAGGGAGCACAAAAAATTTCGTGAAGTTCTGCAGTTCCAGAAGAAAGGATGGTGTACTGTATGACTGCCACGGTCGTACGCGCGCTTGTATGAGCTTGTGGCCGCAAGCAACAGAGGCTCCAGAGCGTAAGACGGCCTGCCATACGAGGGCTCGTGCTGGCCACGCAGAAGCATCTTCATATAGCACAAGACGGCATACCGTACGAGCGATCGCGCTCGTATGCGATGTCAACCCCGACTAACAGGATCTCCAGAGCGCAAGACAGTGTGTTGTACGAGCGCTTCCGCTTGTATCGAGGGGTGACAATCGGCATTGACTACCAGAGCACGCGACGGCGTACCGTATGACCGCACCCGGTCGTACGTACGTGCGCTCGTACAAGGGCAAAAATACCTCCATATTGTTTATTTTCAACGTTTGAGATCGCCTGGGTATTTTCTAACCGATTATTCGCTTTCTAATTTTAACTATTTACCTCTGAAACTCCACAACCAATAATTCTCTGTATCAACCATGTTTTCATTTATTGCTTTTTGCCGGTTGGGTATACGAATTGATGTTTTTGCTGTGTGTTATTTTTGCAGGGGCTTGGGCCTTATGTGGTGACGAGTGCGGTATGGTGCCGACCGTGTAAAGATTAACACAAGCCACTTGGTTGCTTCAACGTGACGGACTTCAACCACAAGTGCTCGGTAACATTTTCCAATATGAACCTTGCTCAAATAAGTTGTGAAGCGCTAGACATCGATACCGTCGTCCACCTCCATCCTCTACTCACACCCGCCCAGGAATACCCTGCGCCCATAATAATCACCGTTTCTCCATCCCTAGTGTCATGTCGGTGGTGCCAATGTACCTAACAACTACACAACGAATCTTCAATGATGTGTTGACATACTAGATGGGTGTACCCACATCGGGTATGGATACTTCGTTGGATATGGGCACGAACATGGATTTGTGCCAGATGGGTATGGTATGGGTAAGATTTTATACTCAAGAGAAACATGGGGATTGTACCCGCACCATAACCTACGACCCATTGCCATCCTTACCTATAAGAGTTCTTCATCTTTAATGTTTAAAAACATCGGTCTTTTTTAACTACCTTGACATTTTATTTGAATTTACTGTTCATAGTGGGAGCATATATATGAGCTCGGGGTCAGAGTTGGATTTTCGGTAATGGGACCTAAACAATTTTTGAAAATGGACCTTTTTTGTACTTAAATCTTGTCCATGGTGTTGCACGGAACATGCAACATAGGTAATTGTCAATTTTGTCGATGGGGATTGGTGAAACCTTCCTATCCCTCTACCCCGCTTGGATTGTCAAGTTTGAGACCGCAAAATTTGCACCAATTCAAGTAGGCCTTGGCAGGCCCTATCATCTATAAGAGTATGCATCTTAATGATACGAAACCGAGAAACCGAGCATAGTTAACCGTTTCATACTTTTTTTTAATGCCGTGTTATGAAAAATCCAAATTTTGCAAGTGCCTAGAAGAGTATTTCATCTTTGATGTATAAAATTCAGATTTTTAATGAATTTTCCTGGCATTTTATTTGAATTTGCTGTTCATAGGGCGAGCGTATGAGCTTGGGATCCGAGTTGGATTTTTGGTAATGGGACATAAACAATTTGTGAAAATGATCCTTTCCTTACTATTAAAATCTTGTCCATCATACCTCATCGAACACGCCGCGTGGGTAATCGTCGTTCTGTCAATGGAGATTGGTGAAACCTTCCCCGCTTGGATCGCCCGGTTTGAGCACGCAAAATTTACACCAATTCAAGCAAGGTCTAGGCATGTCATCTATAAGAGTGTGTGTCTTAATGATACGGAATCGAGAAACCGAACATAGCTAACCGGTTCATACATATTTTTTTTCATGCCCGGTATGGAAATCCAAAATAAAACATACTATACGTCAAATTTACTTTTTTTTTAAGTGTAAGTAGGTCAGATTTACATTTTTTAACACAGTACAGACGCAAGCGCTCAACATACGTGCATAGTACGTCGGATTTACTAGATGAACAGATACTGCACTTGATCTTAAGCCAAAAGGAAGAGAAATGTATCAACACGTTTTTTTTTTAGACATAGAAATGTATCAACACATGACCCGGTTTACTCGGTTCAGATAATAAACCAACACAGCCCAGCCTTCCTACTTTTGTTTTCTGTTCTGCGGGCGGCCCAGCAGCCCAGCTCTACCCCTCGCGAGCCCCCGACCGGCTCTCCCCTCAGGAGCCCGGCCTCGCCGGCGGCGGCGCGCTCACCGGCCTGCCGTCACTCCATCACCGCCTCGCCTCCAGCTTGGCCCCGCCATCAGGCACCTGGCCTCCTCCCCCTCCTCTGAAGTCCGCCCCCCGCCCGCCCCCGCCTCCCCGACGCCCAACGGCCGCCGGCGCTCCCCACTCCCTGCCCCGCCCAGCAAAGCTACAGGTAATGAATCGACCGCCACCACCCCTGGCCGGTGTATCGCTGACTGCTATCGATGCGCTCAAGCACATCCCGATTGATATCGATGCGCTTGCTAATTTGGCCTCCCTCCTGGGGATGGCATGGAGTTTTTTGGGGGCATTTCTCGACCCGCGGCTAATCTTTCAGCAACCATAAAATCTCGTGTTAATCTAAAAGAAACCACGAAATTCTGTTGCTGTTATGAATTACATGAATGCGCAGTCTAGTCTTGAGCAACCACAGAGAAACAATTTTTTTGTCTAGCCCTGCGTGTGTGTGTGTCATGCATGCACGCGTCCTGCTTGCTGTTATGCCGCATAGGTCACCGAGAAGCGAAACTGAAAACCGATTGTGCTGTTGTACGCATAATAGGCGTGGCGCTCATGCTGAGGCGAGTGCCCTCCGATGCCTTCTCCGCGAAGTCGTGCCCTGTGATGTGGCGCCAGGCGGCATGCTTTGCTTTGCTCTGCTCTTAGGCACAGCTCTCTACTTCTGTACTCAGCATGCCGTCGCAAGTCGCTTGGTTTCGTTTCTGTGGTGTTTGAACCGGGGAGCTCTGCTCCATGGTACTCTATCGTGTCGTAAGAGTTATTGAATCTTGGCAGAAACCTGCTCATCACACAGGACGTATTTCTCAAGGACCGATAATCCATATTTAGAGAGTATAATCGGTATGACGAATTTTAGCCATCAAATATACAAACAGAAATATTGTTGCCTCAGTTTTCGAGTTCCTGCCAACTCTGGTTAGTTTGGTACATACTGAAACAGTTTATGTCTACCGAAACTTAACTTATTTACCTAAACGAACTGACAGAATTGACCGAATGTTCAGGCCTAATCATATATATGTCCAACGCCGTAACCAGTTCTGCAATTCATAGGAGAATTAATACTTTGTAATTTCTGTCGATCTTTTCCCTTTTTTTGTACTATGCTCAGTTCAGGCATCAACCTTTGGAGTCTTCTGGTATCATACACGTTCCTACGGCATATTATTCCCTCTTATGTTTCGAATAATTTCACTGGTAGGCACCTACCCATTCGTAAAAAATGCTGCATCGAAACCCCCTTCACTTTCCTCCTTTCCTGCAGGTGAGCACGATGCTGCGCAGCTTCCCCCAGGCCCGTCGGCTTCTCAAGTAAGTGAGCACGACGAGCTTCCCATAGCTGGCTCGCCCTCTCTACAGTTCTCTTTGGCTTGTGAACCGATTGATTCTTGATGATGTCTCTGTTCTTGTTGATTTGTGGGGTTCAGGAGGCTGGGTTTTGAGAAGGGGGACGCCTACTTCTTTAAGCAGATGGGCAAGGGCATGCTATGCACATACGCGCTTTTTGGCGCTGCGTGGTTCTGGAATGAGACATCGCCGCTTGGCTGGTGGACGCTCAAGCCACGGCCCAAGGTATGGCCGTTGGTGACCTTTAATTTATTTCTTGGATGGGGCAGACATGAATTGCTGAGGCCTTTTGTTTTGCTGTAAGATATGTGTTCAGTACAAATAAGTTCATCCTGCTGTATGTTCTGTTTCTGGAACTATGGTTCAGAGCTGCCAATAGATACTGTCCATATAGTGCATACTGTGACTTGAGGCATTAATTGATCCAGCAGTGTCCATTCTATAATTTTGTTGTATGCGACGCTCGCATAATTTCAGCAGTATACATAGACTAAAACTGATTTGCATCCGTGAACTGCCATAACCGGTTACTAATTAAAGCATAGGCAGCAGCATATTAGACGCTTGTATTATGCTTATGAGATGCAATTCAGACAACCTTTATATGGGGATTATATTTTGTCCACAAATATTTCATATGCCTCGTTAGGCTTTACTGAAATAGTTCACATTTTCGGTCGTCCAATATCATCAACTAATAAGCACTCCTTAAATGTCTGAAAAATTGAGACTAATATGAAAAGGAGCTTAAGTTCTATCGGGTTATATTATGCGACACCAAATGTGGCATGCTTGGCGCCATATGATTATCCATAGTGATCACTCAGAGGAGGTGAATCTCTATTCTGCAAGATTGTTCAAAACCGCACGGAGCGCTCTTTTTCGCCAATGCTAATCTTCCTTCAACCTGAGTGTTCAATTTACGTACTGTTGCTCAAAGCTCTGTCGAAATCATTTGCCAGGAAGAGAAGGAGATGGCGCATCTGTATGAGCGCAGGGAGTTCCCGTACCCAGGTGACGAGGAGGCGGTGGAGGAGTTCATAAAAAGCGGGGGCGCCCTGGGCACCACGATCGGGCCCAAGGGGTTCGCTGACGCGAACATGGACTCGGACAACATGCAGAAGCAGCTGCAGTCGAAGAAGTTCGACCAGGAGGCGCGGAAGCTGTGGTTCCGTATGCGCAACGAGGTGGTGCAGGAGCTCCAGGAGAAGGGGTTCGACGTCGAATGAAGATTAGTTTTATTCCCATGAAAGAAATGGGGGAAGGCATCGGCTTGATTAAGTATTTTGCATTGATAAAAGTAGAAGAAACATTTTCCTGGGATAAAGTTAGATGCATCCAAGTGCAGTGCAATCCCTTTTTTCTCGGTGGAGATTAAGTAAATCCGGTTGCATCCAGGCTTGTATTCCTTTCCTCTGTCTTTCTTTGGGATTAAATAAGTTGTTTTCCATGATTAAACAATTAATCATGGATTAATCATATATATTGAGACGCTGGTTTAATAATTTAATTTGTACTTTTTTCTTTAAACTGTCTGCTGAGCTCATAATGCTTGCATCTGCCTAGTGTTCTACTCAGTGTGCGTCAGCTTTTTATTTTATTCTCTTTTTTTAAAATGATCGGATATATCTACTACTTCCTCCGTCCCACAATGTAAGACCATTTTTAACACAACAGCGAGTATTAATGTTCACAAGAAACACAAACCACCCCAAACGTAATAAAAATTATAAAGTTCACCGGAAACACAAACCACCCTAAACATAATAAAAATTACATCAAACTTTTAAGGGCAAGTGTCGCACGGTTGACAAATGAGATTTGGACCAAGCACGGCACGACGACGCCAACATTATTTTTCTTCCACGTCAATCCTTTTCATTCAGTTACACTGCGTTGGGATTGACAATGGGAAGTGGTTAGGGGATCAGAGATAGTTTAGAGCATCTCTAGCAGACCCCTTAAAACGCACGAAACTGTAAAATAACCGCCAGTTTATAGTTTTAGGCGGAAAAAGCGACCGGAATAGAACCTGTAAACGACTCCGGCCCGTAAATTTTTTTAAGGGGCGCGGAAAACATCCCAGCTAAACCCTTGAAAATAAGGATTTTGGAGACAACTCGAGGGTGCCCTGTATACGCGAAAGACCGTTGGCGGGAATCCAACTGCCATCGGAACCTTCATGAATCGCTCCCGTCCGCCCGTCCCCGGCCGCCGCGCCCGCCGGGCGCCCCGGCTCCC